>NC_043022.1:5418824-5438824 GCF_006345805.1 Octopus sinensis
CCCCAGACTCCAGTTGAACCGTCCAACCCATGCCAGCATGGAAAACGGACGCATGATGATGATAATGATGATGATGATTGATATATATTATATATATAGAGAGAGAGAGAGAGAGAGACAGGCAGACAGACAAACAGACAGACAGAGTGAAAGAGTTAGAAAGCAAAGAGATCTGATGAACACAATTTATATCCATGTAATTTATATCCATTAGGTCTGCTTTCTAGCTCAATATAAATGTATGATATCTTACGATATCCTATATAATAGATTCACTGAAGGATTATCTCTTCAAAATTTAATCTGTTATACCAGTGTATCTTGGATAAATATTCCTATAATGGTTTGAATATCCTCATTGTGACTATCATCATCATCATCATCATCATCGTTTAACGTCCACTTTCCATCCTAGCATGGGTTGGATGATTTGAATGAGGTCTGGCAAATATATATATATATATATATATATACAACGGGCTTCTTTCAGTTTCCACCGACCAAATCCACTCACAAAGCTTTGGTCGGCCTGTGGGCAAGTGTCTTCTATCATTCCCTCGACTTAGTTGATAGAAACTGAAAGAAGCTCATCGTATTCTTTTTATTCTTTTATTTGTTCAGTCATTTGACTGTGGCCATGCTGGAGCACCACCTTTGGTCACAACAATTGTCGTGATTAATAATAAATTCTCGAATATCACATCTTTCTTGTATATTCCATCTTTCATTTACATGTATATATACGAGGGTCTTCTTTCAGTTTCCATCTACCAATCCACTCACAAAGCTTTGGTCGGCTGTGGGCAAGTGTCTTCTATCATTCCCTCGACTTAGTTGATAGAAACTGAAAGAAGCTCATCGTATTCTTTTTATTCTTTTATTTGTTCCAGTCATTTGACTGTGGCCATGCTGGAGCACCACCTTTAGTCACAACAATTGTCGTGATTAATAATAAATTCTCGAATATCACATCTTTCTTGTATATTCCATCTTTCATTTACCATGTATATATACGAGGGTCTTCTTTCAGTTTCCATCTACCAAATCCACTCACAAAGCTTTGGTCGGTCTGAGGCTATAGTAGAAGACACTTGCCCAAGGTGCCACGCAGTGGGACTGAACCCGGAACCTTGTGGTCGAGCAGCAAACTTCATACCACATGCTTATTCATTAAAAATTATGGAGACAAGTGATGGAATTTTCTAAGAGAAACTTTTAAAAACATGAAGCAAGGAAAGGGAGAAATATTTTACACGTTCACATTTTTTTTTTTTTTAAATTGGTTCTGTTTTAATTATTGTGGAAACAGAGAAGAAATATTTGCTATGCGAACGAGTATTAATCAAACATTTGGTTTAAAAATTTATTATGAAAAGCCAGGGGTCAAATGTAAAAATAACTTTTGACTATTTTAACTCTTTCTTGCTCGAAAGTGACAGCCAAAAATTAAAAGGAAAAACAAAAACAAAGCAAAACAAAAACAAAAAGAAATTGGCTAATTTTGCTGCTTTTTCTTGAAGGTTGTTTTATTTTGAAAAGCCAGTGATCTGCCATCAATTTTCCCTTCAGAATTACTGAGGCAAAAGAGCTACAAAGTAATATTTCCTGCTTCGCTTATTATGAAATGTCCGAGTAAATAGACTTCCAACAAAATTAGTCATCTAGAAAATGAAAATATTTGTTATCTAGTTATTGGGATTATTATTATTATTATTATTATTATTATTATAATATTATCATTATCATTATTATTTATAATAATTTTATTATTACCATTATTATTAATAATAATAATTTTATTATTACTGTTATTATTATTATCATTATTATTAATAATTTTATTAGTATCATTATTATTAATAATTTTATTATTAGTATCATTATTATTAATAATTTTATTATCATTATTATTATTAATAATAATAATTTTATTATTATTATTATTATTAATTTTATTATTATTATTATTACTCAAATATATTTCATTAAAATTTACTTTCAAAAGAATCCAGAATGGTTAGATTACCAAAGATATGTTTTGAAAATGAGAGAGGGAAAAAAAACAAAAAAAAAGGAAGAAAATTTTAGTATAAAAAACTTTTTTAAAAAATAGTTTCAAGTGTTTGAAGTAGAAATTGTTGAGAATTTCTATCAACTTTCAAGTCTGTAAAATTTCTGCAAAATCTTTTTTCCTTTCACCCACATTAAAGTCCATGATACTTATTGCATTTCAAATCATTTATTTATTTCTTACTGAGGCTTGAAATATAGAGGAAAACATGGATGGGGCTCGGTGTGGAGGGTGGGGGGTAATTAAGAGTCTGTGGCATTCATGCTTTCCTTTTTTTTTTCAAAAGGCATTAGCAACTGAAATAAAATTAAATAACTTCTAACTAATAAAATCTGGGTCATAAACCCCAGCTCAAAGGAAATGTTGATCTGTATATTAATAGAGATTTACAAATCCACAATGGCATCTCTCTCTCTCTCTCTCTCCATATATATTGCCTTCGAAACACGCTTGAGTCTAACTAGCAATAGCTGATGATTGGGGATTTTTCCTTGTGTAGTATGTCCTGTACTCTGTTTTTCTGTTGTAAAAAAATGGCTTTTCCGTTTTCGTTTCTCGTTGAGTTCTACGTCTAGTTGTGGTGTCCTGTACTCACGTATATATATTTATATATGCACGTATATATACATGTAGATGTAGGTACATACATATATGTTTGTATGTATGCATATATTTTATTTATTACCTATATATACATATATATATATATATATATATATATATATATATAGGTACGTACATATATGTTTGTATGTATGCATATATTTTATTTATTACACTATATATACATATATATATATATATATATATGTATATATAATATATATATATATATAATATTAATTCGAGACAAAACCACTATTTTGCAAAACAAACAAGGAAATACTTAATCAATACATAAAAATTTTTAATATAAAGAAATAAACCGCCACTACAATCGTTTCATGTCTTCAATGACATTCGTCAGGTGGATTTTCGATCTCCTAATCTGTTTTAATTTATGAAGTATATATATATATACAGTAATCTCTCGCCATGTTGTGGTTCACCTTTTGCGGTTTATTATTTAAGCTTACGCCGATTCCTCCATGGTCTTGTTTTGCATTTATAATAAAATGAATATACAGTACAGTACTCTTTCTACTTCGCAGATTTTGGAAGGTTTGGGAATGTTACACCTGTGATAGTCAAGGGATTATTGTATATGTGTAGAAAATCGAAGTCGATCAACATCAATGGAAATTGCAGCAGTGGTTAAACGAACCATCCGATCATAGCCGTTGCCAGCGCCGCCCCGACTGGCCTCCGTGCCGGTGGCACGTAAAAGCACCATCCGTTCGTGTCCGTTGCCAGCCTCGCCTGGCCCCGTGCCGGTGGCACGTAAAAGTACCATCCGTTCGTTGCCGTTGCCAGCTCCATCTGGCACCTGTGCGTGTGGCACGTAAAAAGCACCCACTACACTCTCGGAGTGGTTGGCGTTAGGAAGGGCATCCAGCCGTAGAAACACTGCCAGATCAGACTGGGCGTGATGCAGCCTTCTGGCTTCACAGACCCCAATTGAACCGTCCAACCCATGCCAGTATGGAAAGCGGACGCTAAATGATGATGATGATAATGATGATGATACTCAAGGAATATATAAAAAAATTAAATCCAATACAAGGAAAACAGTTTTCTCTAAATTACTGGGTCTGAATCAAAACAATTGTAGGATTATAATATTGTTATTTATATTATATTATATAATAATAATAATAAAATAATAATAATAATAATAATATAGTAAATTAAAATTAAAATATGTTAATCATGAATCTTCATTTTCTTTTAATTCTTATTCATTTATACATATTGTGTATATCTTTTATCTTTTGTTTGTTTCAGTCATTGGATGGCAGCCTGCTGGGGCACTCCCTTGAAGGATTTTAATCGAATGATTTGACCCCAGTACTTAATTCCCTTAAACCTGGGTACTGATTCTATCCATCCCTTTTGCTGAACTGTTAAGTTATGGGGACATAACCACATGAACACCAGTTGTGAAGCAGTGATGGAGAACAAATACAGATACACATATATACCTATATATATATAATATATATATATATATAATATATATATATATATATATATATTCGCTTTCACCTTCAAAGCGTAGAGTAGATGAAACCATGGCGACTGAAGAAGGGTTTTTTTCTTTGTGTTAATTGTCCTGTACTCTATTTTTTGTTGTTTAAAAAACGTCCAGTTCCTTTGGTTTGTGTCTTGTTTTCGTTTCTCTTGTGTTCGACATCCCTTTGGTCCTGTACTCATATATGCGTGTATATGTACATGTAGAGGTAGGTACGTACATATATGTTTATATATATGCATATGTTTATTTATTATTATATATATATATATATATATATATATAATTATATATGTATGTATACACACACACACACATACACAAGGGACTTGTTTCAGTTTCTGTCAACCAAATCCACTCACAAGACTTTGATCAGCCTGACATTTGTTCAAGGTGCCATGCAGTGGGACTGAACTTGGAACGAGGTAGTTGAGAGGCAAGCTTCTTACCACACAGCCACACCTGCACCTATATTTTCCAGCATTCCACATTTTCCTCAAACAGTTTTCTGTTTCCCTTCTCATTATGTTGCCACCACATTAGACTTCCCCTATTCAGCGTCGATGTACCCCCAACACGTACCCTTCCATAATTCACGCACTTCACATCAAAATTTACACGGGGGTACATCCTATTTATCATTCTTCTTTGCACACAATAAACCAAAAAGTCTCCTAGATTCTGAAGAACCATCAAAGACATGCCATCACTGAAATGCATCAAAAGATTTATGGTAGCAGAAATATGGGTGATGGTGGTGGAGGAGGAGGAGGAGCAGGGGAAGGAATAAAAAATGGGGAGGAGGAGAAGGAATAAGAAAATTGGTTTCTATGTCTCTGGAACCCAAATACCGACTAATTCCGATCGATCTATCAATGAAAAGCTGAGAGTTAAAATATTTAGTCACAGCCAAAAAAATTAAGGGTCAGTCGGTACAAAGGTAAACTTCAGTCACATGATTCTCTTCTTCTTCTTCTCTTCTTCTTCTCTAGCAACAGTCACATGCTTTTACCGATGCTGCAGTCACATGCAGTTTCCATCCTCACATCTGTCAGGTGCAGAAATGCAGTGTTTTCTTTGCACTTTCTTATTATTATCTTCTGTCTTTCAGTTCATTGTGAGATGTTAGTGGTGGTGGTGGTGGTGGTAAAGGTAGGGATGGTGGCAGTGGTAGTGGCAGTGGTAGTAGTAGTGGTGGAGGTGGTGGTGGTGTTGATGATACTAGTGGCAGTGGTAGTAGTAGTGGTGGTGGTGGTGTTGATGGTACTAGTGGTCGTGGCAGTGGTGGAGGTGGTGGTGGTGTTGATGGTACTAGTGGTCGTGGCGGTGGTGGTGGTGGTGTTGATGGTACTAGTGGTCGTGGCGGTGGTGGTGGTGTTGATGGTACTAGTGGTGGTGGTGGTGGAGGTGGTAGTAGTAGTGGTGGTGGTGGAGGTGGTGTTGATGGTACTAGTGGTCGTGGCGGTGGTGGTGTTGATGGTACTAGTGGTCGTGGCGGTGGTGGAGGTGGTGAAGGTAGTGTGGGTAGTGATGGTGGCAGTGGTGGTGGAGGTGGTGTTGATGGTACTAGTGGTGGTGGTGGTGGAGGTGGTAGTGGTGGTGGTGGCAATAGTTGTAGCAGTAGTAGTGGTGGTGGTGGTGTTGGTGTCCACAATGCAAAAGTTATTGATGCTAGTGGTATGATGATACCAGTAATGGTTAAGCTGAGGTGTGAAGCAGTAGTGATGCTTACATAATATAAAGCTTGCTGTTGCTGCTGTTGTTGGGGCAATGGTAGTGGTGATGGTGGTGACGATGGTGGTGGTGGTGGTAGTAGTAAATTCAAAGTAAGCATAATTAGAGTTTGCTACCGAAAAATGGGCAAATGATGATGATGATGATGATGATGATGATGTGTGGTGGGGTTCACACATATATTGAGCTATTTATCTATCAATATATATATACAAACTTAAACACATGCACACGCACACATATACATAGCAGTTCAGCAAACAACGACTGATTGAATAAGTACCAGACTTTACAAAAAACAAAAAAAAAAAAAGTACTGAGGTTGATTTGTTCAATTCAATCCTCAAAAACACTGCCCCAGCATGACCACAGTCTAAGGAATGAAACAAGGAAAAGACATACACACACACTACCACAAAACTACCACCACCATTGCCACCACACTACTATGACATGAATTAAGCCTTAATTCCTCTCCCTGTCCATGGCTTCACAGCCTGTACCCCACCCCACCACCAACATCTTGACACTCTCATCTCTCCTTCTTTTCCTCCTTTACTACCTCAACACTTGTTGTCCCCTTGTTTTGTTCCCCCCCCCCCATCATACTGCCCTTATCATTTTATCTCAAACCCCTTCTCTCACAGTCCCTACCATTTTTATCTAACCCCCATCCTTTGCCTGTAACAAGGGACAGAAGTATAAAACAGCCCTACATGCTCCACCCTATAACTCCCACTCTTTCTTTCCCAACCCCACCATCACACCCTCACAACAATAACTCTACTCTTCTCAGCATACTTTACCATCATCCCGCTCCTCTCCTCTCTTTCTCTCTCTCTCTCTCATTTCTTTTTTCGGTGTGGTCATTCTTTGGTGCTGCCAATTACAAGGCAACCTCACAAAGGCTGGTGCCATAAGCTAAAAGTAAAGGTTACTTTCTTGACTCATGCCGATTCATAAGGTCCAGGTTCTTGGTTTCCATGGCATATAAATCCCCACCCCACCCGGATGCAACACTAGTCCCTTGCAGGATTACTCATTTTTTCACCAGCCGAGTGGACTGGAGCAACGTGAAATGAAGTGTCTTGCTCAAGAAAACAATGCATTGCCCGGTCCAGGAATCGAAACCACAATCTTACGGTTGTGAATCCAACACCCCTAACCATTAAGCCATGTACCTCCACTGGTGGTACCCATTTTTGTCAGCTGAGTGGACTGGGGCAACGTGAAATGAAGTGTTTTGTTCAAGAACACAACAGACCATCTGGTTCAGGGACTGAAACCACAATCTTACGGTCGTGAATCCAACACCCCTAACCATTAAGCCACGTGCCTCCCCAGGCTAAAACTCATTTTTGCCAGCTGAGTGGACTGGAGCAACAAGAAACACAGACACACAAACACACACAGACATATATATATATATATATATATATATATATATATACAACGGGCTTCTTTCAGTTTCCGTCTACCAAATTCACTCACAAGGCTTTGGTCGGCCCGGGGTTATAGTAGAAGACACTTGCCCAAGGTGCCACGCAGTGGGACTGAACCCGGAACCATGTGGTTGGTAAACAAGCTACTTACCACACAGCCACTCCTGCGCCTATATATATATATATATTATATATATATATATATATATATATGTATACATACATACATACATATAGTTATTCTACCAAATATATACATTTTATTTATTATTTTGCACATTACTTAATCATTGTTATATGTTTTATCTTATATTTAATCTTTCTATAAGATGTAATTTTTCTAAATGGTATAATTTAATTTTTCATTATTGAATTGATAAAAGTGGTTTTTTTCTAATTTATATATATATATACATACACATATGTGCACGCACATGCGAAGTGAAGAAATGTTACAAGAATTTATGTATGCAAACATCAGTTCCATTGAAAGACAACAAAGCAGACGTAGTTGTCTGCAGCTGAGATGGAATATGTCTGCTCTGTTGTGGAAGGGAATCATCTAGCAGACTTGAAGAACCCTTCTAAAGTAAACAGAAGGGAAAACACCAATGTCAACACACAAAAGGGGACACACACACATATAACATTATTGCCCACCCTTGCCCACCCCCCATACTTATCTAACATGAAACAACATTAATGTGGTAACAAACATATATCTTTCAACACACACACACACACATATATATACGTTTGTGTGTGTGTGTGTGTGTGTGTGTGTGTGATGGGAGTCAGGTCAATAATGAGTTTAACCACTGCTCGTTAATGAGCTGCTGTATAAAATCGATTTGTTTTGGCCCACTTAATGAATTGCTGCTTTCACCACAATTATATTACATAAATGCTTCTTCTCATTTACATGCAATGCACATATGTATATACACATGTATATACACATTTATATACACATATATATATATATATAATAATAATAATAATAATAAACATTGTGTACAGTGCTCAGGTGCACTACAACTCATCTAAAGTGCATAGGTGTAGTTTCAACGGATTTCGGAAAGCACGAGGGCCTTAAAGGATGCAGTGTCATGGCAGTCAACAACTGACGCAGGCAGTTTATTCCATGCTTCAGCAACTCTATATATACACATATCTTTATATATGAAAGGGTGCTGAAAAGTTTCTGACTTTAAAGGTATCACAAAAGGTCTGGTTGAAGAACCAACCTTCCATGTTCTTTCACAGGGCTTAGAAAAGTTGAAGGACCGCTGCAATAAGTGTGAGAATCTGAGAGGAGGGGAATATGTTGAATGAAATCATAATTAACTGATCCTCATCCTGTATCTACTTTTACCCAAAGCCAAGAACTTTTCAACCCCATCTCATATATTTACATACAAAACACACACACTTACTACATACTTGATATATATATACTCTTGTGTGTGTGTGTATATAAATATGATGGGCACCTCTTACAGAAGGTGTTCTGAGAGCTTACCACACGAGTACACATACCTTCATTCAATCACAGAATTTTTCATTGAGAGAGTTTTTAACAGCAGGGATTAGGTGAACCAGGAGAAAAGGGTCAGTGACATCAATGGTTGAGGAACCCTACCAGAAGAGGAGGAGTGAAGGAGGTCACATGGATAAAAGTAGGACCAGCATGGGCCTCTTCACCTCAGGGTGGTTGTAAAAGACAGGTGCATGTGGACGTATGAATTAGAGATGGAATTTGCCGTTAGGTTCTGACAATAAGTTAGGTGGGTAATGCACTTTTCGAATGTAACCCCTGTGGGACAGTCGACACAGCAAGGAAACCTGAGAGGCAGGTGAATTGCACTTTGCTCCTTATGCGACATTCCCTTTCTTATGGTGATGGCCATGGTAGGTAACACATAAAAGAGATGCTGAGGCCTGAAGCATTTTAACCCTTCAACATTCAAATTATTCTGTCGAATGTAAAGCTTACTCATTCACATTGTTTTCTATCAATCATGAATTATCTCAGAGCTTTGAGATTTCAATGATGGGATTTCTTACTTTTAGAATGACATTATAGGTCAGGTATAAGAAGCCAGATCTGGCCAGCATAACACAGGTAGAGTATTTAATATATGTGTCAGCTCTGTCTGGCCCCCGTGTTGGTGGCACGTAAAAGCACCATCCGTTTGTGTCCGTTGCCAGCCTCGCCTGGCCCCCGTGCCGGTGACACGTAAAAGCACCATCCGTTCGTGGCCGTTTGCCAGCTCTGTCTGGCCCCCGTGTTGGTGACACGTAAAAGCACCATCCGTTCATGTCCGTTGCCAGCCTCGCCTGGCCCCCGTGCCGGTGACATGTAAAAGCACCATCCGTTCGTGGCCGTTTGCCAGCTCTGTCTGGCACCTGTGCGGGTGGCACGTAAAAAGCACCCACTACACTCACGGAGTGGTTGGCGTTAGGAAGGGCATCCAGCCGTAGAAACACTGCCAGATCTGACTGGGCCTGATGAAGCCTTCTGGCTTCACAGACCCCAGTTGAACTGTCCAACCCATCTAGCATGGAAAGCGGACGCTAAACGATGATGATGATGATGATGATTACTGATGTGGGTGTCATTAACTTTAACCCTTTAGCATTCAGATTTATTCTGTCGAATTTAATGCTTGTCTATTCCCATTGTTTTGTGTTATAGCATTATTATTTCAATAACGTGATTGTTTAGTTTTGGAATGACATTGTAGGGCAGGTGTGAGAGGCCAGATCTGGTCAGTTTGAACATAAAACAGAAAGAATATTTGGGCTGGATATGGCAGATTTAAGCCTTTAGCATTCAGATTACTCTGTCAAATTATCATCATCATCATCATCATCGTTTAGCGTCCGTTTTCCATGCTAGCATGGGTTGGACGGTTCAACTGGGGTCTGGGAAGCCAGAAGGCTTCATCAGGCCCAGTCAAATCTGGCAGTGTTTCTATGGCTGGATGCCCTTCCTAACGCCAACCACTCCGTGAGTGTAGTGGGTGCTTTTTACGTGCCATCCGCACAGGTGCCAGACAGAGCAGGCAAATGGCCACGAACGGATGGTGCTTTTTATGTGCCACGCGCACGAGGGCCAGGCGAGGCTGGCAACGGACACGAAACGGAGCAGTGCTGGCAACGGTCGCGAAACGGAAGGTTCTCTTACATGCCACCGGCACTGGTAATACATCTGCAATTTCCATTGATCGATTTCGATTCTGATCCTCACTTGCTTCAACGGGTCTTCACAAGTAGAGTTTCGACATGCCACCGGCACTGGTAACACATCTGCAATTTCCATTGATCGATTTCGATTCTGATCCTCACTTGCTTCAACGGGTCTTCACAAGTAGAGTTTCGACATGCCACCGGCACTGGTAACACATCTGCAATTTCCATTGATCGATTTCTTATTCCCCTTGTTTTGAATTAATCGGGGATTACCTCACAGCCTTGAGACCTCAATGATGTGATTGTTTGTTTTTAGAATGTTGCTCCTTCCATTCTCTATCTCTAATATATACCCCAGCTATTTACTACCCTTGCTGTCTGTCTGACAGGCACTTGTAGGTCAAACTTCACAGCCACCCTATATTTCTCTCAAATAAACTATTCACACTCTAAACACGCGTTGAGTTCCTTTTCAGAAAGTGCTACTTGTTTATAATTACATGTGTGTGTGTGTATCTCCCTCCACACACACACACACACACACACACACACAACCACACACACAAAGACAGGCAGACAGATAGATATGCGCCAGCCAGCTCCATAATTGTAACTCCATTTAGTTATTTATGTCGCAAACAAACCAACAAGGGACATACTCCTCCGATGTATTTCATTTGTGTGGAAGTCTCAGGACACTTGTCGCTCTCTCTCTCTCTCTCTCTTTCTCTCTCCATACAACAGAATTAAAACCACGATTACAAACAAACACGTTTAATTCTCCAACCAACCATTATTGCTCCACAATGAATTCCCACGTAAACTTCTTCTGAAAGAAGGGCTTTTATTTATTTATTTATTTTCCTGGAAATAAATAATGACGGGGACAAAAATAAAAGACAAACTATGACAAAAGGGAGACTGAAAGAGAAAACAAAAAGACAGACCAAAATCTGGGGCCATCAACGTCTTGCAAAGCATTTATCTTCATTTTCTGTCTTGTTTCAAAGGGTTTATATGCTTGTCTCAAAGCTTAAGCCATGCAAGTGTAAGTTCATGCCGTAAACGAATGGTGAAACCGCGAATGGCTCAGGAACCGGACCTAATCCTCGGGACCGTATTCTTCCACCGCGAGGAAAGTGGATAACTGTGGCAATTCTAGAGCTAATACATGCAACTGAAGCCGCAATCGCAGGTCGCACCCGGGCGTAAATTTCTTTTGAAAGAAGGGCTTTTATTTATTTATTTATTTTCCTGGAAATAAATAATGACGGGGACAAAAATAAAAGACAAACTATGACAAAAAGGAGACTGAAAGAGAAAACAAAAAGACAGACCAAAATCTGGGGCCATCAACGTCTTGCGAAGCATTTGTCTTCATTTTCGGTCTTGTTTCAAAGGGTTTATAGGAGTTAAGCAGAAAAGAGATAACAGGATAATAGTAGCAATAAAAACAACCCAAAATGTGGTATTAATAGAAATATGGGGGAGAATGGGTGACTTTGGTGTTATTCAAGGATCTCAGGATGTTCACCGCAAAACGTTTTATTGCTTTCGCAAAAGACAGCGGAATGGAAATGGTATTCATTTTACAACTGGGATAAAAAGGCACTCTGTTTATACGGTTAATGTATATATGTGTGTATGTATGTATGTATGTAGGTGTGTATGCATGTGTGTGTGTGTATGTATGTATGTAGGTGTGTGTGTATGTATTATGTGAATGTATGTATGTGTGTGTATGTATGTGTGTGTATGTGCATATGTGTGTGTGTATGTATGAGTGTATATGTATGCATGTGTATGTATGAGTGTATATGTATGCATGTGTGTATATATGTGTATGTGTGTATGTGTATATATGTATGTGTTTGTATATATATGTGTATATGTATGCGTGTGTGTGTGTATGTGTGATTAAATGTTTGTGCATGTGTATGTATGCGTATGTATGCATGTAAGTGTGTGTGTGCGTGTGTGTATCTGTATGTGTATGTACGACTATGTATACACACATATTCAAGTGTATATATGTGAACATAAGTGTGTGTGTGTGTGAGTGTGTGTGACTGGCGCTTCATCAGTTATGATGACAATTGCTCCAGCTGACCAACGGAGCAGCCTTCCCATGAAACTAACATGCAAGTGGTTGAGTACTCCACAGACCAATGTAGTCCTCAAGGAGATTCAGTGAGACACAGAATATAACAAGGCTGGCCCCTTTTCAATTACTGGTACTTCTCATTTTAGCCAGTGGAGTGGAGTGGAGCAATGTAGGAATTGACTAATTGTTAAGCCATGCACCTTCACGTGCGTGTATGAGTGTATATGTGCTTATGTATATGTGTGTGTGTGTGTGTGTGTGTGTGTGTGTATACGTGTGTTTGTGCTTGTCTTGGTTTATATTATGAGGAATGTTTAACCATGAGCCATTATTGAATGTAGCTAAACATGCAGCCCCAGGCAACATGAGAGACAAATGGATGGAACAGCATAAAAGAAACCCAGGAATGTCTGCGTGTGTGTGTGTGTGTGCCTTTTTAATTATGTTAATCATTTCAGCTAATTAACCCCTAATAAACTACAGTATGACATTGCTACAATATAACTGAGGGCATTGACTCTAAATGAGCACTAATATAGGCTATATATATGTGTGTGTGTGGTGTGTGTGTGTATATATATATATATATATATATATATATATATATTAAGCATAATTAAATCTCAGAATGAGATTGAAACAGTAATCGCTCGATAATGTAAAGTATAGAAGCCATCTTATCATGGCTAACCACATTGGGGAGGGGGTGTTACTGTAGCTTTATAGCCCCAAGAGATCTTCGTCTCAAGCTGGCTTTAGACACAATATCAGTGTCCTTGGAGTATTTGCAAAGGGAGGCCATCCCTTCCTCGAAAGCCTGAGTGATACGCTCGAACTAGTTTCGGGATTTTTGTCCCTCGTCAACGGGCGGTAACCACCAGGTCGCGATGAAAGTGAAGGCTGCTTTGCAAATATATATAAGTTTTTCTAATGGCGTCTGCCACTGATGTCGAACAACGAACAGTAAGCATAATTAAATCTCAGAATGAGATTGAAACAGCACTGGTGCCTCTTTTTACATGGCACCAACAGCAGCAGGATTGCCAAACGGCTTCCAAGACAGAAACCTCTTGGGTGAGAATGTGAGAGGAACTGAGGAGGTTGGAGCACAATAGATGGATGGAGACAGGTATCTTAACAGAGAAGACATACCTGGTGGCCTCATTACGAAAAGAAAGGAGAGAGAGAGAGAGAGAGAGAGAGAGAGAGAGATTCTTTTATTTGTTTCAGTCATTTGACTGTTGCCATGCTGGAGCACCACCTTTAGTGAAACAAATTGACCCCAGGGCTTATTCTTTGTAAGCCTAGTACTTATTCCATCAGCTGCTTTTGCCGAACCGCTAAGTTACAGGGATGTAGATACGTCAACATCGGTTGTCAAGCAATGGCGGGGGAACAAACACAGACACACACACACACACATATATATATATATATATACGACAGGCTTCTTTTCAGTTTCCGCGTAACAAATCCACTCACGAGGCTTTGGTAGGCCTGAGACTATAGTAGAAGACACTTGCCCAAGGTGCCATCCAGTGGGACTGAACCTGAAACCATGTGGTTAGTAAGCAAGCTACTTACCACACAGCCTCACCTGCACCTATAAAGTGAGGGAAAGAGAAATAGATAATGTCAGAGACGTGTGTGTGTGTGTGTGTTTGCTTTCTGCTTGTGCTTGCGTGTATGCAGCCTTGTATGTGTGCGTGTGCATGAATGTTGCCATTCCTTTGCATGTATGACATCATCTGAACACAAAAACGATGCTGTGATATCTACACTCCCGATGAACGTTTCATGCTACAAGTTCTGCCTTCTTGAAGTCATGGAACAAAAAACTCTCTTAGTTTTCAGACAGGAAAGGATTGGCGAGAGGAAGAACATTTGGGTTTTTAAAAAATAAATAAATCCTCATCTAACCTATACCAGTGGTTAGAGCATCAGGCTCACAATCATGGGGTAGTGAGTTCAATTCCTGGACCAGGCTGTGTGTTGTGTTCTTGAGTCAGACACTTTGTTTTCACGTTGCTCCAGTTCACTCAGCTGTGGAAATGAGTTGTGACATCACTAGTACCAAGCTGTATTGGCCCCTTTGCCTTTCCCTTGGACAACATAAGTGACATGGAGAGAGCAGTCTCCCATAAACAAAACCTTGACCAAACTTGTGCCTCGGAGGGGAACTTTCTAGGTGCAATCCCATGACCGAAGGGGGTCTTTCCCCTTAGCCCTAACCTATACCAGCATAGAAAAAACAAATATAAAACAAGTGAGCAAATAAAAAGTGGACAAATATATACATTTTTTTTTTTTTTTTACTACCCACAAGGAGCCAAACACAGAGGGGACAAACAAGGACAGACAAAGAGATTAAGTCGATTAACATTGACCCCAGTGCGTAACTGGTACTTAATATATCGACCCCGAAAGGATGAAAGGCAAAGTCGACCTCGGCGGAACTTGAACTCGGAACGTAAGGACAGATTAAATATGGCTACGCATTTCGCCCGGTGTGCTAACGTTTCTGCCAGCTCGATACACAACAAGGGCAAAGGTTAAAGGGCAAAAGCAAGTGTCAGAGGCTGCGAACCCCATTCCAACAGAGACCAGCTTGAAAAACATACAAACCCCAAACGATAAGAGTGAGCAACACAATGCTTTCCCTCAGCACCAGAGCGAATAATGTTACTTTTATGATGTATATTTTCTTAAAACTATATTTTTACCAAAGTTAGGTAAAGAACATAGAATACAAGTCTTCAGTATATTTCCTTCATCCACCCACCCCCTCAACCCTCGCCTCTCCTTCTCACTTACACGCACACAAATGTGATATCTCCTACATATCTAACGATAAGAGAGAATAATATATACATTCTCCCCAATTTTAACATGTGTTTATTATTTCTAACAATTAATAGCGGTGCTCACTGAAGTGTACACCGAAAGATACACATCACATTTGAGAATTTCTTCCTTTTCTATCTTTTTATCCTTCTTTCCATTACGTCTATCTTGTTTCCTAAAGATATTAAATTCTTCATCGGAGAATGCGTAAGAAAACTTAAAAGTGATTCATGTTTTATATTTTGATAATTCAAGACAAGATTTCAAGAAAGATAAGCATCTCCCAGAAGATATATTTCAATCTTGTCAAAACATCAATGCAGCGATGGCCAGGCGAAGATTACCTTGCTTAACACATTGTTTGCGTTTGGCTTGTGAATACATTTCTGACAAGACATACAAATAAATTCTGCTGGCTTTTTCTGGATTTTAGATTCAAATTAAAACGACACAACCTACACGCAGCAAGGCATTTATATACATACACACACACACACACACACACATACATGTATATGCATTTATACATACATGTATATATATATATATATATATATACATGTATGTATAAATGCATATTCATGTATGTATATGCATTTATATATAAGCACATATAGAAATATATGTATGTGCATGTATATGTGTGTGTATCCATGTGTGTATATAAAAATATAATGTATCTATCTATATGTATGTATATATATATGTATATACACAGACACACACACATACATATATATATACATATATATATGCATGTGTGTGTGAGTGTATATATATGTATCTATCTATATGTATGTATATGTCACTAAATATAATTGATATATGTAAGAAAATATGGTGTTATCAGATATACTATTATTTTATTTTGAGTGTGTATGTATACACACACACACACACGCACACACACACACACAAACACGTGCATGAACACACACCACTTATGTATATGATTCCCAGAAGCAAAACAAAACAATTCTCATGAAATGAAGAATAAAAGGTTCCAGTGTGACCAAAAAGGAACCAAAATATTTGCTTGACCCCAGCACCATGCCGCTTACCAAACAAAGGATCCTCCACACAGCCAGAGTCAACAAAACTCTTCCTCTCCATTTCGCAAATAATGCACAATACAACGTATAATGCGGAGGTGTGTAGGTGGCATGTGGCGGCACCCGTGATTGTTGCTGCCAGTGAAACATCAGAATTGCCAATTGTTAGAAGAACAATAGTGATGGCAGGGGTGGAGGGGTAAAAAGGGGTTCGGTCACGTGAGACAGCAATGTCACATGACATATTTAGGGTCATGTATGGACTAACAACATACTTCTGGTAAAAGAGGTAAAGAAGGACCAGAAATAAGGACCGGTAGAGTCACATGTGAAGGCATGTGGCTTAGTGGTTAGGGTGGTCAGCTCATGAACGTAAGGTGATGAGTTCAATTCCTGGCAGTGCATTGTATCCTTGAGCAAGACACTTTATTGCGTTGTACCTGTAATTCGAAAGGGGCCAGCCTTGTCATGTTCTGTGTCATGCTGAATCTCCCTGAGAACTATGCATGTCTGTGGAGTACTCAGCCACTTGCATGTTAATTTCGCAAACAGGATGTTCTGTTGGGTAGATAAACTGGAACCCTTGTCATTCATAACTGATAAAGTTCCAGGATATTCAGCTCACAATCATAATGTAGTGAGTTCAACTCCTTGAGCAAGACACTTCATTTCACTTTATTGCTCCAGCTGGCAAAAATGAATTCTACCTGTTATACAAAGGGGTCAGGCTTGTCATATTCTGTATGTCACACTGGATCTGTCTCAGAACTAAAATGAGAATAATAATAATAATGAATTTATCGTATACAGTGCTCAGGTGCATGTTAAAGATACCTGTGCCTGTGGAGTGTTCAGCCACTTGCAAGTTAATTTCTGTTGTAAAGTGGGTTCCTCCCACTGGTGTCATGTGTGACTGTTGTTGTACTGCAGTTGCTGTTTTACACTAGTAGCCACAATAGTTACTACTCAACGGATACCTATTTCTTTATTACCCACAAAGGGCTAAACACAGAGGGGACAAACAAGGACAGACATAGGTATTAAGTCGATTACATCGACCCCAGTGCATAACTGGTACTTTATTTATCGACCCCGAAAGGATGAAAGGCAAAGTCAGCCTCGGCGGAATTTGAACTCACAACGTAACGGCAGACGAAATACCGCTAAGCATTTCGCCCAGCGTGCTAACGTTTCTGCGTTGTATCTCTTTGTACTGGAATAGCAATACACTAACTTCTTTTGTCCTACTATCGCTGATAGCTCCACAATACACCGACTAGAACTGTCAAATGTTGACTCTCGACTCTTCAACTCTTGACCATCACTTGACGACTGGCTACTGGTCTGTTTATAATGGCTGTCCCCTACCACTTTTTACCAGGAGGGGTATACAGTTCCACTATACAATTTCACATGCAGGTTGTTCCATTACACAGGTCTTCCTGGATTGGGTGAGGCACTGTGTTCTTGAGCAAGACACTTCATTTCACATTGCTCCAGTCCACTCAGCTGGCAAAAATAAGTAACCCTGAGAGGGACTGGGGTCCCATCCAGGTGAGGAATATATTCGCTACGGAAACTGGAAATCCAGCCCTATGAGTCTCTATAACTGAGGAAGGATCTTGATCTTTTTATTCAATGTATGTATATGTGGTGGTATATGGCTTAGTGGTCAGGGTGTTGGACTCGTAATCATAAAATTGTGGTTTCGATTCCTGGATCGGGTGAAACACTTCATTTTCACATTGCTCCAGTCCCCTCAGCTGGCAAGAATGAGTCATCTTGTGAGGAATTTACATGAAACCAAGAAACTGACCATTATGAGTTGGCACGACTCGAGAAGGTGACCTTTACCTTTGTTTTTAATATTGACCAGATCAACTGGGACACTCGTCGCTGTAACTGATGGAGTTCCAGTTAGAACCACAGCAAAGAACGGACAGAGAAAAAAAAAGGTGGATGACTTGAAGTTAGCTGACGTCTGTGAACGACGCAGGGACAAGGCTGTGCACCTGCAGCCGCTTTGGAGATGACAGATCTTCATTGCCTGAACAAATTATGGTTCCAAAGTATGGTTCCAATTATGGTCTCAGCACCTCAACTCTGTCCATTCTGAATTTCTACAGAATTACATTGCAATCAGTTGCAAAAGAGTTCCGCAAGTTGAGTTGGTTCCAAATTCTTTATATAGAATTAGGAAACTAAATAAATTCCTGTCAATAATTCAGGATAGACGCATCAGATAGGTTCCAGTGGGGAAACTTCATAAATATGTAATTACCAGAAGCAGAAAATATTCTCCTGTGGCAAACAACAAAAGTCTCAAATCACTTAAATGGTAAAACTGCTGATAGATAGCAAAAACAAAGGAAAACCATTTAACCACCACCACCACCACCATCATCATCATCGTTGTCAGCTTTGCTATTATCATCCTCTTACTCCCCCTCGTTATTTTTGCATTTGTTTTTGTACTCTTCTTCCCTCCTTGGATAAGTTGGATAAACCTTGAAGCACATCAATCTCTTTACTGCATATATTAACTGGGTGTACAAAGGGTGTCGAAAAGATCCCGGCTTTGGGTTTAAAGGAAATACAGGATGGGGATCAGTTAATTATGATTTCATTCAGCATATTCCCCTCTCAGAGTCACACACTTAGCGCAGTGGTCCTTCAGGTTTTCTAAGCCCTGTGAAAGACCTCAGAAGGTCTTTTATGATACCCTTAAAGCCAGGAACTTTTCAGATAGACAGACAGACAGACAGATAGATATAGGGATTGCTGAAAAGTTCCTGGCTTTGGGTAAAAGAAAATAGAGAAGAATCAGTTATGATTTCCTTCAACATATTTCCCTCTTCTCAGATTCACACACTTAATGCAGTGGTCCTTCAGTTTTTCTAATCCCTGTAAAAGGATTCGGAAGGTTGGGTCATCAACCAGGCCTTTTGCAATACCCTTAAAGCAAGCATCTTTTCAGCAGCCCCTCATATTATATGCCACCATCAGTATTGGAGGTGTTCTCTGCAGAAGGAATGTTTGACAATTTATCAGAGAGATGCCAGACCCCTCTGGCACCTGTGCAGGTGGCACGTAAAAAGCACCCACTACGCTCGCGGAGTGGTTGGCGTTAGGAAGGGCATCCAGCTGTAGAAACACTGCCAGATCAGACTGGAGCCTGGAGCAGCCCCTGGCTCCCCAGACCCCGGTCGAATCGTCCAACCCGTGCTAGCGCGGAAAACGGACGTTAAACGATGATGATGATGATGATGATGATGATGAAATCAATTACCTTTCTAGAGGAGAATTGCTCAGTAGTACTTTGTGGTACTTCATGGTACTCTGTGGTATTCCATAGTACTATACAGATTTGCTACCAACATATTTCTGATTTTATGGTGACATACTGAAACACCCAACTGTATATTGG
>NC_043022.1:5443824-5446324 GCF_006345805.1 Octopus sinensis
CGGTATTTCGTCTGCCGTTACGTTCTGAGTTCAAATTTCACCAAGGTCGACTTTGCCTTTCATCCTTTCGGGGTCGATAAATTAAGTACCAGTTACGCACTGGGGTCGATGTAATCGACTTAATCCCTTTATCTGTCCTTGTTTGTCCCCTCTATGTTTAGCCCCTTGTGGGCAATAAAGAAATATATATCTAGGTGGGGGGGGGGAATTGATATGCCATGGAAACCAGCCCTTAAGAGTCAGCATCACTCGAGAAAGGTGACTTTACCTTTAGTTTAGTGAAGCCTAGTTGGGCCAGGCTCAGTTCACCAGCTGGAAAAGTGCAGCAAGTCCAAGAGGGCTACTGGAAACAGAGCTACTATTGGACATTACAGGGTCATATGGTGTTGTTGGAAGTGGAATAAAAATTTCAGTGACATCAAATCCATATATATATACTCTTTACTCTTTTACTCTTTTACCTGTTTCAGTCATTTGACTGCGGCCATGCTGGAGCACTGCCTTTAATCGAGCAACCCGACCCCGGGACTTATTCTTTTGTAAGCCCAGTACTTATTCTATCGGTCTCTTTTGCCGAACCGCTAAGTGGACGGGGACATAAACACACCAGCACGGTTGTCAGCGATGCTAGGGGGCAAACACAGACACACAACACACACACACAATATATATATATATATATATATATTATATATATATATATTATATATTATACCCAATATATACGACAGGCACGCATAAATTATAATGGTTATTGACAATTTTGTCTATTTTCAGCATATTTGGCATTAGAATTTTTCTTTTGGCCTTATTTTATAAGTTATTTATAAATTTAACCAATAGAGGTATTTTTTAATATGCTGGCCATTGATAAATTTTTTTTTTTTTTCCGAAGAAAATTTTATCCTACATTAGATGTAAATTTAATAGTGTTCACTTCTGGACTCTCTCACTCTGTGAGAGTTTCTAGTTCAAATCACACGTGTCTCAAGATGAGCAGAAGATTTTCTATTTTGGATATATTTGGTGTACTTAGGTCTGCTCAGGACTTAGTGCTTGCTTTTTCCATGAGTATGAGTAAGTATTTCATTTATGTCTTACATATTTATCGCCGAGGAGGAGAAAATTCTTATGAATAAACTCTGAAATTGGGACCAATACGGTAATAACGGAATTTTTTAGAAATTTCTATCGGCTTGTTTCGAGACGCATAAATTATAATGGTTATTGACAATTTTGTCTATTTTCGGCATATTTGGCATTAGAATTTTTCTTTTGCTCTTATTTTATAAGTTTTATATATACACACACATATATATATATATAACTCTGACTAACTACATTGTGTTTCTTTCATTCATTTTCCACCCACTTGTGTGTGTGTGTGTGTGTGTGTGTGTGTTATCATTAACATTAATTGGCAGAAGGTACAAAGTGACCCAAGCGTCATGAGTTTCGTGCACTGGCACTTATCAAGCTTTGATAAATGCCAATACAAAAACCTATCAACCTTTGAGGAGTCATGCTCCAACTTGAGTCAATTATTCCTAAAACCATTGTATTTGCTCAAGTCCTATTTTCCTGTTTTCATCATCAACCCTATAAATATCTGCCTAGGCACAGGCGTGGCCGTGTGGTAAGAAGCTCACTTCCCAACCACATGGTTCCAGGTTCAGTTCCAGTTGCATAACTAACACCTAGGGCAAATGTCTTCTAATGTAACCCCAGGCCAATCAAATCCTTGTGAGTGGATTTAGTAGACAGAAACTGAAAGAAGCCCATCATGTATAACCAGCACCAGTACTGCTATAAATAAGAGTCAAAACAACTCAAGAGCCACAGAAAGCACTATCTTAATGAAGTGACAAGGGAGAAAAGCTCCCTAGGTTCGCAGATACAGTTAGATCATGGATGATTTCATGTTCTGATGCTCAACGCATCCCAACACTCATTTCATATATATATATATATACATTATTATGGCTTCCCCCTCGTTATCGAGTATGGCCATTGCACGAAGCTTAACTGTTACTGGTGCTGTGATCGAATGTGACTTTTTAGCCCAGCTAAAGACCTACAATGTCTTGTACAGAATTGGCAACTAAAACCTTTACCGGTAATAGCTGGCTGTAGTTATAACTGGGCTTCATGTACCTTTGCATGTCGTTTAAGTCCTCCTGCCGAATTACACTCTCTTCCACATGCCCGACAGATATGATTAGTATGGTGTATTACACCACCATCAGTGGCCAGGTTGTCACTCATCTGTCTCGTTTTATGACTACAAAGATGACTCATGAGTCCAGCTTTACTGAGGCAGGGTCTTGCACAGACATTGCATGTCAGAATCAAAGGATTATATGTGATCATCATTGTCGTCATCATCGTTTAACATCTGCTTTCCAGGCTGGCATGGGTTGGACAGTTTGACATGGAGTTGGCAAGGCTGGGAGCTGACCAGGCACTGATTGTCTGTTGTGGCATGGTTTCTATGGATGGA
>NC_043022.1:5451324-5461324 GCF_006345805.1 Octopus sinensis
ACATATATATATACATTTCTTTACTACCCACAAGGGGCTAAACACAGAGGGGACAAACAAACGGATTAAGTCGAGTATATCGACCCCAATGCGTCACTGGTACTTTCTCTCTGTAGCACTCCCTCCCCCTCATTCAACTCAAGTGCCTGTCAATATCTCTGTTGTGTGGTCCCTCTGTGTTTAGCCGCAATCCTTATATTTTCTTGAGAGTTCTACAAAAATAAAAATATTTAAAAAAAAAAAAGAATACAAAATAACAAAAGTCAGCCAATAAGATCAACAGTGACCCCTGAAGAACAAGGCCATTCTACGGTCACCTCGTGGCCCCTCACTTTCTTCGTTCCGTCTTCTGAAAGCAAGGAAGCAGCCACTCGGACACCAGATCAAGCCAAGCAATTAGCTACCCATCCACCCCAAGTAGCCAAACATTTAGTTACCCCAAAAACAAGTCAGCGATCCACCCAACAGCGAACCGAACGAGCAACGCAGATCCTGCATCGCGTAATCTCATTGCTGCATCTCGTTCCATAATTTGGCCAACAGCCAATCGGAGACGTTCCAACTGCTGCCACCCTTGCCACCCACCCTCCAACCGCCACCATCCTCCACCACCACCACCACCGCTGCCATCTACCCCACCGCCTTCACTCCCACCCTACTCCAACCCTAACCCAATCAATCATAGATTTAATGTGAAGTTATTCAACCTAAACCTTGTCTAGTGAAGCGGAACTGATGGATCTGGCTAATCTCTATCTAGTTTATGGCATTCCTCTACCCTGCTTGCTTGGATGGATGGGTATGTATATATGTGTGTATATATATATGGATGGCAACGATGACGAGAGGTTGGTCGTGGTGGTGGTGGTGGTGGTGGTGGTGGTGGAAAAATAGTGATGTGGACGGCAAAGATGGTGGTGGTGTCTATGGTGGTTGTGATGGTGATGCTTGTGGTGGTGGTGGTGGTGGTGGCAGTGGTGAGAGTGGTGGTGTTTGTGGAGATCATGATGGTGGTGGTGGTGGTGGTGACAGGTTTAAACATGGTGATGCAAACAGCAAAGATGGCAGTGGTGGTAGTAGTGGTTGTGGTGGTGGGGGTGGGGGTGATGGGGGTGAAAATGGTGATGTGGATGTCAAAGATGGTGGAGGTTGACACATTAAACATTTGAAGGTGATGACAGTAGCATGACATTTACCATAAGACTGACTGAGCCGACAGATGAGTGACGATGGATCCTCTATTCCTTCCAATCACTATCACTCAGTTGTTCAGTCAACTCAACTCCTACTTACTTGTAACACCACAACATAACAGTGGTCGAGTATTCCACAGCAATCCGGTGGCCCTTTTCTGGATGCAATCTCAGCTACCCACAGATACAGCATCAGCACCATCCTGGATGTGAGAGCTAGAAATCCTCCACAGTAGGCCCTCACCTGAGCTTCCACGTATCTCAATTTCAGTTGGGGTCTGTAATATCTCTTGACCTCAAGGAGAAAGGGCCACTTGTTGAGATGTGGTCTTAGTTGTGTACTTTCACCATAGCTAGGGTTAGATCCCTACAACTGGCCCTTCAAGTGATTGTAGGACCTAACAATTGGAGAGCAAGTACAAGAGCTGCTCCAGTTGAGCACTGTGAAGGCACATGCCTTAGTGGTCAGAGTAGTTGGCTCATAATCATAAGGCTGGGAGTTCAATTCCTGGTGATGCATTGTGACCTTGAGCAAGACACTTTATTTCACTTTATTGCTCCATTCCACTCAGCTGGCAAATATGAGTTGTACCTGTGATTCAAAGTGTCGAGACTTGTCACATTCTGTGTCACCCTCAAACTCTATGACAGCTACATTAAGGGTTATGCATGGCTGTGGAGTACTCAGCCACATGCATGTTAATTTCATGCGCAGGCTGTTCCATTCATCTGATCAACTTGAATACTCATTGTTGTAACCAATGGCATACCAGTTATTTTGTGAAGGTGCATGGTTAGTGGTTAGTGCATACAGCTCATAATTGTGAGGTCATCAGTTCAATTCCCAATGGTGCACCGTGTCCCCGGGCAAGACACTTTATTCCACACTGTTCCAGTCCCCTCAGCTGGCAGAAATGCATTGTACCTGTAATTCAAACGGGGCCAGCCTTGTCACATTCTGTGTCATGTTCAATCTCCCTGAGAACTACATAAAGGGTAGATGATATCCTGACAACCATAGAAGAAAGAGACAGAAACCACATGTGGACAGGATCCATCAGCAGAAGCACAAAACAATTGTTGAAATAGTGACCAACAATGAAGAGGAGGCAGCAAGGATGACCATGAAAGGGATGATGTGACTAGGTAGATATGTACTGGATGGACCACTGTCAACAGGGACCACATCAAGTAAGGGAATGGGGTAAACAGCTGATGGTATGTTGAGGTTTTCATCCAGTGTCAAATAACAACAGTAGTACTAGATAGGTGGGGTGGCTATGGGGGAAACACCTTTGGTTACATGTTTGGGTGGAGGAAGAGGTGACTGGTGCAGGAGGGGGTGGTGTTGGCTAAGCAACAACAATGATGACATCATTGCAACTAGCACTGCTAGAGAGAGAGAGACAGAGAGTCAGACAGAGTGTGTGTGCATTTATTTGTATAGGTTCTTTCAGTCATTAGACTGCAGCCATGCTGGGGCACCACCCTGAAGAATTTTAGAAGAGGGAATCGACACCACCAACCCCACCATGCTTATTTTTTAAAGCCTGGCTCATATTCTATTATCTACTCATCTCTGAACTGCTAAGTTACAGGGATGTAAACACACCAACACTGGTTGTCAAGTGGTGGTTGGGGACAAACACAGTCACAAAGATACATATACACACACAATGGGCTTCTTTCAGTTTCCATTTACTAAATCCATTCACAAGGCTTTGGTTGGTCCAAGGCTACAGTAGAAGATACTTGCCTGAGGTGCCACACAGTGGGACTGAACCTGGAACCAAGTGGTTGGGAAGCAAACTTCTTACCATACAGCCACGCTTGTGCCAATATTAACTCTGCTCAGATTGTTTAATGAGTGTGCCTCGGAGTGTGTGTGTGTGTGTTTGCGTGTGGGTGTGTGTGTGTGTGTGTGCATGCATGTGTGTGTATGTGTAAGGGTGTATGTGTGTGTATGGAAATGCAACTGTGTGAATGTGTAAGGGTGTGTGTTTGTGTGCGTGCATGCATGCGTGAGTGTGTATGTGCATGTGTGTGCATGTGTAGGGGTTGTGCATGTGTGTGTATGTATGTGTGCACGTATATGTGTGTGTATGTGTGTTTGTATACACTATAACTGAGTGAATTGATAAGCAGTACACTGGCCACAAAGTCATGTGTGAGAGTGTACGTAAGGGGAGGAGGGAGAGAGAAAGAGAGAGTGAGAGAGACAAGAATGGGGGGGTGACAGAGAGGAATTGTCCACACACACACACACACACACACAACAGTACTACCGATGTACAAAGCATCTGTATGGTGCCAAAGTTAAGGCACCAACCTGATTCTGTTAGCACAAAGCAAACTTTAGAGTCCATGACCCGAAAGGCTCCATTATAACAGCAGCAACAACAACACCAACAACAATAATAATATTAATTATAGTAACAACAACTACAATAATAATAATAACAATGATAATAATAATAATAATAATAATAATAAAATAATAATAATAATAATAATAACAATAATAATAATAATAATAGTAATAATAATAATGATAATGATAATAATAATAATAGTAATAATAATAATAATGATAATGATAATAATAATAATAATAATAATAATAATAATAATAATAAAATAATAATAGTAATAACAATACTAATATAATAGTAATAATAATAATAATAAAATAATAATAAAATAATAATAGTAATAACAATAATAATAATAATAGTAATAATAAAATAATGATAATAATAATAATAACATAATAATATAATAATAGTAATAATAATAATAATGATAATGATAATGATAATAATAATTAATAATAATAATAATAATAATAAAATAAAATAATAACAATAATAAAATAATAATAGTATAATAATAATAATGATAATGATAATAATAATAATAATAATAATAATAATAATAATAAAATAAAATAATAATAATAGTATAGTATACAATAAGAATAATGATAATGATAATAATAATAATAATATGAAGATGATGATGATGATGATGATGAGAGTTTGATTTTTCAGTTGAGTAGATACAAGATGAAAATAAATATGATAAACCAACAGAAGGCAAGTTATTTAAAAACTAATTAAATAATGACTCAATTAATTGATATTTTCATTCTGTTTGAGTGTTAACATCCACTTAGAGGAAGCCTTGGCACTGAGCAGATTGGAAAACGATTCCATAGACACACGCATACGCACACATGTGCTGCACAGGCACATACACATCTGTTTGTGGTTCATGGGTTGTGGAGGGGGGATGGAGAGACAGATGTACCTGCGTGTAAACGCGTGGAATGGAGGTGGTGTGTGTGTGTGTGTGTGTGTGTGTGTGTGTGTGTGTGTGTGTAGTTGGTGTCTGTTATTGTACGTTGATGATGCTACAGCAAATCTATATAAAACATCATCACTATCCCCATCATCATCATCACCACTGCAATCATCATCACTATCACCATCATCATCATCTCCAACACCATCATCATCATCATTTTAACCCTTTCGTTACCAACCCGGCTGAAACCGGCTCTGGCTCTGTAGTATAAATGTCTTGTTTTCATAAGTTCTGAATAAGAATCTTCCACCAAACCTTAGTCACAATTTATGTTCCTAACACTAGCTGAATGATAACTAAGTTATTTTACTAAATTCTTTGTTATATTTAAAATTAATTGAAAGAAACACAGAACATCTCAAAATAAATACAGTAACGAAAGGGTTAATGTCCTGCTTTTCGTACTTGTATTGGTTGGATGGTGTTTATCGAGGCATATTTTTCTACAGCTGGATGCTCTTCCTGTCACTAATCCTCACCTGCTTCCAAGAATGGTAAGATTCCTCCATAGCCAGGCATGGTCTTTATTTTTAGCAGAATATTGGAAATGAACGACTCTGCCTGTGTGTGATGGGGGACACTCATTTTACAGCTAATATGCAGTGTCAGGACAGGGAGACACACGCGCACACACACACACACATTCATGTATACATGCAAAACACATTCATGTAAGCACACACACACACATTCATATATACACACACACACATCTATACAGAGAGAGAGAGAGAGAGAAAGAGACAGAGAAATCCACTTGGGCAAGTGTCTTCTACTATAGCCTCAGGCCAACCAAAGCCTTGTGAGTCGATTTAGGAGATGGAAACTGAAAGAAGCCTGCTGTATGTATATATATATATATATATATATATATATATATATATATAGATATATGGAGTGGTTGGCATTTAGAAGGGCATCCAGCTGTAAAAACCATGCCAAACCAGACACAGAAGTCTGGTGCAGGGTCCTAACTCCTGTCAAACTGTCCAACCCATACTAGCATGGAAGGAGGACTTTAAACGATTATGATGATGAGGAGGAGGAGGAGGAGGACGTATTTGCATGTGTGTTTGACAACCAATGTTGGTGTGTTTACGTCCCTGTAATGTAGCAGTTAAAACTCTTCATGGTGGTGCCCTAGCATGGCTGCAGCCTAATGACTGAAACAAATAAAAGATAGAAAAATGTCTGTGGAATACTCGGCCACTGAGGTGTTGATTCAAGAAGCAGATGGTTGCATTAATCGAACAACTAAATGTTTGTCCTTGCCACCAGTGAAGGATTCATTTAAAGCATGTGTTTTTGTAATTCTGGAGAGGAAACCAAAGTTCCATTTGGGAAGAAGATTTTACAATGCTGAAGGATTCAAAAGAGGACTGGAAGCAACAGCAACAACAACAACAACAACAACAACAGCAGCAGCAGCAGCGGCAGCAGCAGAGCAGTAATCTCTTAGAAATGAGTTCAAATAGATTACATTTTGCAAATAATGATTCATAATTGGAATAATAATTAGGAAAATAATGAAACAAAGTATTGATTATTATAATATATTGGGGAAGAATATTCCTTCGTTATTTTGAGATGCACAGAAGGCAGCAAGCTGGCGGAATTGTTAGCATGCTGGATGCAATGCTCAGTGGTATTTTGTTTGTTGCTATGTCCCGAGTTCAAATTCCGTCGAGGTCGACTTTGCATTTTATCCTTTTGGAGTTGATAAATTAAGTACCAGTAAGATGCTGGGGTCAATGTAATTGACTAGTCCCTTCCCTCAAAATTTCAGGCCTTGTGCCTAGAGTAGAAAGGATTATTTAGAGATACATATATTTGTGTGTACGTTTATGTGTGCATGTATGCATGATAGGAAACATTTGCGCAAAGTGCTATGCAGTGGAACTGAACCTGAACACCTGTGGTTCAGAAGTGACATCTTAACCACACAGCCATCCCTGCACCTAGATGTAAATACTATTTTGAGAATCATCAGTTGTTGACACAAACTTCCATAATATTTAATCAATTCAATTTTTTTTTTTTTTCACTCACTAATTAGTAGTTAATTAAGCCTGAATAGAACCATTTTTGTCAGATGATTAAATTGGTCTCTGAACATCAGGGACTAATTTCAAGTGTGTATCTGGAGGGAATAATTTCTTGTAAGGCTGACAGCTTTGGTGAGATGATGTGGAAATCCTAAGCAAATCCATATGTAAGGAAAATAATTCAGACAGATTCGGATTAGCAGTGTTACTGAAACTGGTTTACCATCACTTACGATGGTGAGGGTTCCAACTGATTCGATCACACACACCATAATGCGATATACTGTGTGATACAAATGAACTTAGGAACCTTTACTCGATGAACCTGTCGGAAATAGAAGCCAAAGCTCCCTAAAATCACATCCTAATGTTTTAGAATGTAGTCATAGGCGCAGGAGTGGCTGTGTGGTAAGTAGCTTGCTAAACAGCCACAAGGTTCCGGGTTCAGTCCCACTGCATGGCATCTTGGGCAAGTGTCTTCTGCTATAGCCCCGGGCCGACCAATGCCTTGTGAGTGGATTTGGTAGACGGAAACTGAAAGAAGCCTGTCGTATATATGTATATATATATATGTATGTGTGTGTGTTTGTGTGTCTGTGTTTGTTCCCCTAGCATTGTTTGACAACCGATGCTGGTGTGTTTACGTCCCCGTCACTTAGCGGTTCGGCAAAAAGAGACTGATAGAATAAGTACTGGGCTTACAAAAAAAGAATAAGTCCCGGGGTCGAGTTGCTCGACTAAAGGCGGTGCTCCAGCATGGCCACAGTCAAATGACTGAAACAAGTAAAAGAGTAAAAGAGTATATGGAAATAAGATGTGGTGTTTGGTCACTACTGGGAGACGTTTGGTCATAAGCCTGCCTGACTAGAATTGAATCAAGGTTAGATGGCACCGACAACAGAAATATGATTCCATGCATAATGGTGGTAGGTAAGAGATAATGTAATTATATCTCTGCTAACGATAACACTTTAATTGAATGGAATACGGTAGGCAAAGAATGTCTGTAAAATGAAACATTAAACGTCTGTTGCAGGTGGTGCTAATGAGTTATCTTTTACCTGTTTCAAGCATTAGACTGCGGCCATGCTGGGGCACCACCCCAAAGAATTTCTAGTTGATAGAATTAACACCAGTACTGTATTTTTTTTTAAAGCTTGGTATTTATTTTATTGTTTTCTTTTGCTGAACTGCTAAGTTACGAGGACGTAAACACACAAACACTGGTTATCAAGTGGCAGTGGGGGGCGGGGAAGGACAATCAAAAACTCAAAGGCGCACACACACACACACACACAAACACACACACATATATATTCAAAATGGGGGAATGTCGGTTTATGGGATTACCTTAGGTTTCCTGTCCATAAAGGGATTAGCTTTGTGATGGTGTATCATCAGATCCTAAGGTAATCCCATAAACCAGCCTCCCCCATTTTTAATATATATTGATCTACATCTTAGAGTGTGCTTCTTCTTTCGGATATATGTTTTCTAAACACTACAATACACACACACACATATATATATTTATATATACATTACTAAAAGTTTCAACTACATGTACTTATCACGCCACTAATAGTTTCCTGTACGTGCGTACATTCATCAGGTGCCAATCGCTGGTTAATTAGACATCATCAAACATGCCAGAAAAACATTGTTATTTATTAAGGGTGAAATTTGGATTTTTAAAAAAACTGACGATGAGGAATTATTTGATGTCACAAAAAAAAAAGGCAACTGGTGCCTGATGAACGTATGCATGTAGGGGAAACTATTAGTAGCGTGATAAGTACATGTAGTTGAAATGTTTAGTAATATTGAACTTTCGTTGGATGGATTACTCTTCGTATTGACTTTTATGCAGTTAATTTATACAACAGATTCCTTTTCAGTTTCTGTCTATCAAATCCACTGGCAATGCTTTAGTCGGCCCAACGCTATAGTAAAAGACACTTGCCCAAGGTGCCATGCAGTGGGACTGAACCCGGAACCATGAGGTTGGTAAGCAAGCTTCTTACCATGCAACCACCCCTGCACTTATATCATAAAGTTTGGTAATGTTTTCTGTTTCTACGTGTGGGTTGCAAGAAAGATGCGAAAGGGCCGTCACAGGTGATGACAGAATTGGGAGAAATGTCCAATGCATGCAAGCTTGGAAAACCGGACATAAAAAATGATAATGATGATGGTGGTGGTTGTAGTGGTGGTGAGGATGGTGATTGCCAATCAATTTGTCCATCAACCTTTCAGGTGCCAATTTGTAATTTATAGAATCACCTGATGACAGGTGAACTACTTCACAACAGTTACCTCATACTACAACTCTCAGTCTGCACATAGACTAAAGGGGGATATTTAACAGTAATATATATTTCTTTACTGCCCACAAGAGGCTAAACACAGAGGGGACAAACAAGGACAGACAAAGTGATTAAGTCGATTACATCGACCCCAGTGCATAACTGGTACCTAATTTATCGACCGCGAAAAGATGAAAGGCAAAGTCGACCTCGGCGGAATTTGAACCCAGAACGTAACGACAGACGAAATACGGCTACGCATCTCGCCCGGCGTGCTAACGATTCTGCCACTTCGCCGCCATTTTACAGTAATATAAACAATCCCAGCAAGTGAGTGGCCCCATGGCATTATTATGATTAATATTATGACTATTATTATTATTATTATTGAGTGAGAGCAGTGCATGCCATCCAAGTGACACTGAGGTAAAATATACGAAGCCCAGTATACCCATCATGACTACCCGTCTGATAAGGGTACACCAGGCACATACATCACAGCCATATGTGCATGACATGGTGGGCTCATGTCAAGGTAACAGCGCATGACCTTGCAGGTGGGGGCCCAGTCAGGATGTTCTTCAGGTTGAGTAGCCCATCCTGCTCAAAAGGTCCCTGAGAAAGGGTTGCTTAAGGATGCTTGGCTCCTTTCATTAGGGATACAGATTTCTTTAAACAATGTATTTTCCTGAGAATAAGTAACAAGAATTAATGGGGTGGGGTGGGTGGGGGCATGTTAGATGGAATTACATTTTGAAAACGTGCACCAACAGCAAAAGGAAATCTTATGGGAAAGAGAGAGAAATAAACTGAAGTCTCCAAAGTCGAGACAGACAGACAGACAGAAATAAAGAGAGAGATTCTGTTACTTACCCATCTTTCTGACTGGAATGGTAACGAAGGCTATCACTTAGTACTCCAGTTTGTGGATAGTTAACGAAATATTTCCTGGACATTTTGGCGGAACCTGTTAGTCAGTTAGTGGTTGGTCACATTGTTGTTATAGTTATTATTGCTGTTGTTGTTGTTGTTGTATGATGATGTAGTTCTTGATGTGGTTTATGGCATCATTGACATTTGGAAGAGGCGG
>NC_043022.1:5466324-5473824 GCF_006345805.1 Octopus sinensis
AGTCAGCTATTTCTGAACAGGTTATTATTTAGAGAAGTTTCTTTTTTTTTTTATCGTTTTTTTTCTTTTTTTAGAGAGTGTGAAGCAAGAATAATGATTGCTGTGGAAAATGTCAGAAGGTTTGAACAGTTTTGAAGGTGGTAAGGTTAGAGAGTTAGTCACCTAACTCTGTAACAGAGAAAGAAGTCTGTGAAACATCACTCGAGAGCAGAACGATGGTTATATACAGTAACTATACACACAGGCTATATAAATGGTGCAGGGGCATGGCTTAGTGGTTAGGGGGTGTTGGACTCATGACTGTAAGATTCTAGTTTTGATTCATGGACTGGGCAATGCGTTGTGCTCGGAGCAATACGCGTCATTTCCCATTGCTCCACTCCACTCGGCTGTAGAAATGAGTACTGCCAGTGGAGGTGTGTGTCTTAGTGGTTAGGGGTGTTGGGTTCACAACTATAAGGCTGTGGTTTTGATTCCTGGACCAGGCAATGCGTTGTGTTCTTGTACACATTGCTCCAGTCCACGCAGCTGGCAAAAATGAGTTTAGCCCAGAAAGGGATGGGCACCGCTAGGTTTTCTCACCCGAGATATGCTGCATGGATGAAGTAACCCAACTAGCCCCTAGGGGTTAAGGGACTTGTCAATTGTCAATATAAACCAGTTATATATGCCCACTGTATAAACTATATACACTTCACTGGGGACATACACTAGATACATAAAATATCTTTTGTCGTTTGCTTCTATCATTCATTGGACTGTGGCCATGCTGAGGCACCATCACAAAGGGTTTAGTCTAACAAATGAACTCCAGTACTTGTTTTCTTTTTAACTCCTTAGTATTTAAACCAGCCACATCCGGTCAAAATAGCCAACATATTTTATGTTCAGACTAGCCAGATTTGGCCTTTTACACCTACCATACAATGTCATTCTAAAAATGCAACAATCACATCATTGAAATCACAAAGTTACAACATAACGCAGGGTTAATAGAAAACAAGGTGAATACATAAATATTATATTTTAGAGAGGAACCTGAATGCTAAAGGGTTAAACTCTGGTACAGTATGAGATAACAGATGTTGTTATTGTTAGGCCTAACTCACCATAAAGCAAATACCACCAGGAGTGATATCCAGGCTACAGTGGAGAAGGCAAACCACTGGATTTGGTTGGAAAGGGATGATAAGCAATGGCTAGAAGAATATTGAGTGAAACCTAGTAACTAGTTGATCTAGCAAGTTAGGCCTTGTCTCTGTGAATGGGGAGGGTGCGCAATAATGCCACCAAGTGGAAGGCTCTGAAATGGGGTCCATTCTCTCCTGGTGAACCCCTAAGCTTGCTAGTGACCGGTAGGCAGAGCTTTCAACTGGTAGCACTTGCATCTGCAGGTTGTTTGCAAATAATCTATTGGTCTCTTTTGCTGAACTGCTAGGTTACAGGAACATAAACAAACCAACAGCAGTTGTCAAGTGGTGATGGGGGACAAACACATACACAAACACACACACAGTTTCCATCTACTGGGTAAAGAGTAAAGGCCCTCTTCGGGAATGAATGACCATAGGATTGCCCCTAGAAGGTTCCCCCCCAAAGCACAAGTCTAGGCAAGGTTGTTCATGGAAGACCACCATCAGTCACCCATGCATACCAGTCTCCCCGCTCTCCTTACCACCAATGTTATCCAAGGGAAAGGCAAAGGGGCCGATACAGCTTGGCACCAGAGACATCACAACTCATTTCTACAGCTGAGTGAACTGGGGCAACATGAAATAAAGTGTCTTGCTCAAGAACATACATATACATATAGGTGTGTGTCTTTGTGTTTGTATTTGCACCAACTGGTGTTAGTGTGTTTATGTCCCCATAACTTAGCAGTTTCACAAAAGAGTCTGATAGAATAAGTAAGAGTTAAAGCATGATTAATTCAAAACAATATGACAATTAAGCACTTCTTTTGACAGAAAAATCTGAATGTTGAAGGGTTGAATGATATAACCTGTGTTATACAGGTAACCAGTTTTATAAAAGGTTGGCGTTAGGAAGGGCACCCAGCCATAGAAACCGTCCCAAAACAGACAGGGAGCCTGAACAGCCCTTCAGCTAGTCAGGCTCCGGTCAAACTGTCCAACCCATGCCAGCATGGAAGACAAACATGATGATGATGGTGAGGGTGATGATGGTGATGCTGGTGGTGGTGACAAAGATGATGATGATGATGATGATGTTGTTGAGCACAGTTCAAAACAGTTAACTTCCTCCTCAAGTCAAGCTAACTCAAGCGTCCAATTTCCTGGTTCTATGGTATATATATATATATATTAAAATTAATATTTAACACTATAGTCGATTTTGATATAATCATAATTGTTAAGTTCTATGTTTCTAGTTTGATAATAAAGTTTATTATAAGTAAAATTATTATATTATTTATATCTTAAAAATATTGTTTAAATATTTTTGATTATATTTTAGATATTTCAATTACCTGAAGATTGACTGTAACCATAACTCGAATTATTATGAATTGGACAGCCATGAAACGATCGTAGTGTTTTACTCATTATCTTTTATTAAACTTTTAATACTTTTGATATATATTTAAAATAATATAAATTAATTAATTTTATGTATTGGCTTAAGTTTTTCATTGTTTGATTTGCCTAATAGTGGTTTTATCTCTAATTTAATATAATATATATGTATATATATATATATATATATATTCTGCACCTGGGCAGGATGCTGGCTTGTCACAGGATTACTCACCTTTACCAACTGTGTTGACTGGAGCAACATGAAATGAAGTGTCTTGCCCAAGAACACAATGTGTCACCCAGTCCAGGAATCGAAACCACAGCCTTACAACTCAGCCACATGCCTCCACTCTGTTCAGAATACTATGTGAAGAATTTGACTTTGGATGCCAAAAGGTGAGGGCATCGTCTCACAGCAAAGTTTGGAATCATGCTTTTGAACTGTGATCACAAATAAGTTTGGAATCATTGCAGAAACACATAATGCAAATGCTGCTTTCATCACAGCTTCATTATAGTTTCCCAATTGAAAATATTTTGAGAGAAATAAATTCAATTGCTCTCTATAAGGAAAAAATATTCTTTTTTACGTGCAGGTGGCATGTAAAAAGCACCCATTACACTCTCGGAGTGGTTGGCGTTAGGAAGGGCATCCAGCTGTAGAAACTTTGCCAGATAAGACCGGAGCCTGGTGCAGCCTTCTGGCTTCCCAGATCCCCGGTCGAACCATCCAACCCATGCTAGCATGGAGAATGGACGTTAAACGATGATGATGATGACGATGATGATGATTAATGTCTGAGATTAGATGAGTGCCTTCTGTCGACAAATGGTAAAATGGCTCAAGTCAACAATGTGATTATGTTTAGCAGACGGAACGAATTCCTGGAAAGTAACTGACTTTAGTGCTTGGCAGCTGAAATGGTTGAATATCTGCTCACAATCAAAACATCAATGACAAAAGTTTCCTAAAGCAAGATCCAACAGAAGAATTCTGTAGAAATAAGCAGCCATTTCTTGTGACTGAACATTCTATTTCTGACATCATTCATCATCATTGTTCGACCGTGGTCGAGACAATGGAATTTACCATGCTACGCCAGACTTCACGGTCCATCATGGCATTATGGAGGTCCTGTTGCTGGATGCCTGTATCCCAGGAGATTACATCAGGGTAGGAGAGTGTGCGCCCTGTGGCATTGCGAGTAGATGGCTTCCAGAGGAGAAGAGTAGAAATTACTTCTTTTTCAGCTCTACAACAATGTCCAGCAAACTGGACTCTCCTACCTTTCACAAGAGATGACACAGGTGGTAGTTTCCCATATATTTGCATTTTGGTTGGATGGCGCTTCCACGAGAGATTTTGAGCTCTCATAAGGAGGCGAGTGTAGGTTCCATCCAACCGCATCTCAAGCTTCTTTGATAACGTCCAGGTTTCTGAGCCATATAGTAGAATTTCTGACACTATGTAAATTCTTCAAGTTGAATTATTCTGTGACCAAATAGGACATCTGACACAATCAGGGGCACTCCATCTCTTGGGTTTTATCAGGGAGCAATGGGATACCCAGTTCTAATCATTCAGGATATTGATGAAATTCAACCATTTCTCATGACGTAAATTTGTGAATTTGGATTCTTAAGAAAGTACCACACTAAATCCAAGATGAGAAATTGGTTGCTCTAAGCTCAGCTAATGAGGTCGACCTTGTCAAAGACTAAAATCATAAATTCAAAACCTGGTGTCCTGCTGCTACCAAAACCACATCAATACAGTACAATAAGTGATGGACTGGATTAGGATTCTGCAGTGCGCACGTGTGTGTGTGTGTGTGTTTTCTTTTATTCTTGTACTCGTTTCAATTATTTGACTGCGGCCATGCTGGAGTACCGCTTTTTGTTGAAGAATTCAACCCTAGGACTTATTCTTTGTAAGCCTAGTAGATATTCCACCAATCTCTTTTGCTGAACCGCTAAGTTATGGGGACATAAACACACTAATATCAAGCAATAGTGGGTGAGGGGCAAACACGGACACAGAAATACATACATATTATATACATATATATATATGTGTGTGTGTATGTATATATATGTATATATATATATATATATATATATATATATATATATTATATATATATATATATATATATATATATATGTATACAATGGGCTTCTTTCAGTTTCTGTCTACGAAATCCACTCACAAGGCTTTGGTCAGCCCAAGGCTATAGCAGAAGATACTTGCCCAAGGTGTCACACAGTGGGACTGAACCCAGAACTATGTGGTTGGGAAGCAAGCTTCTCACCACACAGCCACATCAGCCTAATCAGGGATGGCCTAGGGCTAAACAACATAAACAAGATTACTATATAAAACAAAAATGCAAAATGCAAACAAAAAATACACACACAAAACATATAAAAATGTTAACGTACAAAATACAATAAAACATGGTGAAACAAAAACAAATGAAACAAAAAACCAGCCTAAAAAGCAAAATTGTTGAGAATTCCAACAGTAATTAACTTTGTACTACAATGTAAGTATTGGTGACATTAACGATGATTGCTGCTCGGTATTTGCAAGCAACACAAATAATTTGCCTCCTGTGTTAACAGAAAATTATATGAGATTTAGATTTGATAAAAATAATGTAAAGGGCAGTGATTTCACTTGTAATTTAGTGTGACCGTCAATGTTGGGGGAGAAGAGAGAGAGAGAGAGAGAGAGAGAAGAGGAGAGAGCGTGAGAAGGAGAGAGAGGGAGAGAGAAGAGGAGAGAGCGTGAGAAGGAGAGAGAGAGAGGAGAAGAGGAGAGAGCGTGAGAAGGAGAGAGAGGGAGAGAGAAGAGGAGAGAGCGTGAGAAGGAGAGAGGAGAGAGCGTGAGAAGGAGAGAGAGAGAGAGGGAGAGAGAGAAGAGAGAGAGAGAGGAGAGAGAGAGGAGAGAGAGAGAGAGAGAGAGAGAAGAGGAGAGAGGGAGAGCAGACTGGAGTTAAATGAGGTGCCTATTCTAAGTCCTTCTGTAAATTGGTCGAAAAGAATCCCAGCAGAACGATCGTGTGGCAGTTTTGTGGTTCACACAGCAAAGTGTGAAGTTGGTAATTCTTAGTGTTTTAACGTGTCAAAGACTTTTCTTTATTATCATTCCTCTTTTTTTTTTTCTCTCTGTTGGCATCAAAAACATCAATACAGTGACCAAATATATAGTCTATCAGTTGTAATTTCATAAAAATTGATGCGACAGTTGGTTTGTTGGTTGGATTCTTTGACAAACCAGTTTTATTTTAAACTAGCAGCATAGCCCGGCATTGCCCGGGTATGTAAGAGCCCCTAGTAGGCAATGACTAATCCCAATCGGGTCCTTTCTCTCTAGGGAACGAAGGCGCATGTGTAGGTTGCAATGTCTTCTCTTCACTCGAATACTTCTGTGTATACAATGTTCCTAGCTGTCCCTTTGGGCGATAAAAAGGTCGAGTTGTGTCCCCTAGACAGAAAATGTGTTGCATATAAAAAGCTTAGATTCTCGACCCCATGTCGAATTTATCGATTTTTTCAGAACTGGGGGAACTTTTCAAAATTTTCGCTGCGTCAGTTTTGAATTATGACATTGGGCTATGTGTGTGTCAAGTTTCATGAGAATCGGTTGAAAGCCGTGGTCAGGGTGAGGGTACAACCTGACAGACACACAGACAGACAAACTGCCGTTTATATATAGAGAGATTATCTTGGCTGATCTAATTCTGCCGTTCTTGAAATTCGTTCTCACTACCAACACATTTCACAGCAAATAAACATATTTTCACACAGTTTCAATATAAAGACAAAAGAAAGATAAATACATCATAGGTTCAGGTATGGCTGTGTGGTAAGAAGCTTGCTTACCAACCACATGGTTCTGGGTTCAGTCACACTGTGTGGCACCTTGGGCAAGTATCTTCTGCTATAACCTTGAGCTGACCAAAGCCTTGTGAGTGGATTTGGTAGATGGAAACTGAAAGAAGCCCATCATGTGTGTGTCATTGCGTCTGTGTTTCTCCTTCACTACCACTCGACAACCAGTGTTGGTGTGTTTATGTTGCCATAACTTAACGGTGCAGCAAAAGAGAATGATAGAATATTATCCAGGCTTAAAAAAATAAGCACTGAGGTCCAATCATTCAACTAAAGTTCTTCAAGGTACTGCACCAGTATGGCCATTACGAAATATGAACTTGGTGCATTGTGACCTTTTCTCTCCAATGCATATGTGGGTGTGTCATCATCATCATCGTTAGCCACATTTCATTTCTGTTTTCCATGCTGTCATGGTTGGATGGTTTGATACAAGCAGACAAGGCCAAAAGCTGCACCAGGCTCCAGTTGTCAGTTTCAGCAGGGTTTCTATGGCTGGATGCCCTCCCTAATGCCAACCACTTTTACAAAGTGTCCTGGGAGCTGTTTACATGGCACAGATATCTGGATTTGTATTAACTGTCAAGGCAACACCTTTGGCCTCCTTCATAGCTTCCCATTCTTCTAACACACCAATTACTCACCTGTCATCACTCACCAGTCATCACTCACCAGACACCACTTGCCAGTCATCACACATCTCTCATCACTTGCCAGTCACTACTCACTTGTCATCACTCACCAGACACCACTTGCCAGTCATCACACATCTCTCATCACTTGCCAGTCACTACTCACCTGTCATCACTCACCAGTCATCACTCACCAGACACCACTTGCCAGTCATCACACATCTCTCATTACTTGCCAGTCACTACTCACCTGTCATCACTCACTCGTCTGACATACATGCTGTTTTCATTGTAGCATCCACACCTTCATCACTCGTGCCCCTATTATTTGTCTTTCAATCACCCTCATCTTCCCTGTATGATATCACCAATGAGACTAACAATAGCAGTGCATCTTTTCAATGCTTCCATTACAATGTCGGACCCTCTTC
>NC_043022.1:5481324-5493824 GCF_006345805.1 Octopus sinensis
TCGATAAATTAAGTACCAGTACGCACTGGGGTCTAGATGTCATTGACTTAATCCCTTTGTCTGTCCTTGTTTGTCCTCTTGTGTTTAGCCCCTTGGGGCAATAAAGAAATAAGTATTTCATCTGCCATTACCTTCTGAGTCAAATTCTGCCGAGGTCGACTTTGCCTTTCATTCTTTTCGGGGTCGATAAATTAAGTACCAGTTACGCACTGGGGTCGATGTCATTGACTTAATCCCTTTGTCTGTCCTTGTTTGACCCCTCTATGTTTAGCCCCTTGTGGGTAATAAAGAAATAAGAAGCTCACTTCCCAGCCACATGAACACAGATATATTACTCTTACTCTTTTACTCTTTTACTTGTTTCAGTCATTTGACTGCGGCCATGCTGGAGCACCACTTTTAGTATTATTCTATCGGTCTCTTTTTGCCAAACCGCTAAGTGACGGGGGACGTAAACACACCAGCATCGGTTTTCAAGCAATGCTAGGGGGATAACACACAATACACATATATATATAACATATATATTTCTTTACTACCACAAGGGGCTAAACACAGAGGGGACAAACAAGGACAGACAAAGGTATTAAGTCGATTACATCGACCCCAGTGCGTAAACTGGTACTTAATTTATCGACCCCGAAAGGATGAAAGGCAAAGTCGACCTCGGCGGAATTTGAACCCAGAAGCAACGGCAGACGGAAATACGGCTACGCATTTCGCCCGGCTACGCATTCTGCCATATATACGACGGGCTTCTTTCAGTTTCCGTCTACCAAATCCACTCACAAGGCATTGGTCGGCCCGGGGCTATAGCAGAAGACACTTGCCCAAGATGCCACGCAGTGGGACTGAACCCGCAACTGTGTGGTTGGTTAGCAAGCTACTTACCACACAGCCACTCGTACACACACAAACACAAACACATTCTGTAAACTGCTGAAAATGACAAAATAACACATCACTTTGGGCATGCATTATCACAGTGAATGAGATGGTGAGAAAATCTAACAATGGACTTATTTCAACAATCACCTGAAGAGGTGCATTTTACACCTTGGCTGTAAGATAATGCTTACAGAACATCTCACCAATGTACTAAAGATATAAAAAATATGTCGAAACAATTGTAGTGATTTTAAATAATAAAGAATATTGGTAATTCCTTTTGTATTTAGTTTGCAAGATTCTTTATGTGTTGAAGCGCATTTTATTGTGTCTGGGGAGAGTCATTCTCTTTTAGTGCCTTATTAATTTAACTCACTCACCGGTCCGATAATGCTTACAGAACATATCACCAATGTACTAAAGATATAAAAAATATGTCGAAACAATTGTAGTGATTTTAAATAAAGAATATTGGTAATTCCTTTTGTATCTGGTTTGCAAGATTCTTTATGTGTTGAAACACATTTTATTGTGTCTGGGGAGAGTCAGTCTCTTTTAGTGCCTTAGCATGGAATAAACTGCCTGCGTCAGTTGTTGACTGCCATGACACTGCATCCTTTAAGGCCCTCATGCTTTCCGAAATCCGTCGAAACTACACCTGATTATATATGCACTTTAGATGAGTTGTGGTGCACCTGAGCACTGTACACAATGTTTATTATTATTATTATTATTATTAATTTAACTCACTCACTGGTCTGATTTCTACTCATTTACTTATACTAAATTAGTAAGGTACTAAAAGACAAAGACTCTCCCCAGATACAATAAATTTGGTAATTCCATTTTCTATCATTGATCTGTGTATTCTAACATGTATAAACATTAGCCAGAGAAGAATGTATGATTTTGAATTCTGTAACTTACCGAGTGCACTTGAAGCACGCCTTATGGTAAACCACACCTTTGATAGAAACACGATCATCGCGAATACTAAAGCCACATAAACTGCAAAGGTCGGTCTGCGAGTTGCTTGCCATGTTATTCTGGCGTCGGGGCAAGCTGTGGTGACCGTAACCGATTGGCTGCAGACTACTGTTTGAGCATTGGTGCATCTGCGGAGGACATGTCAAAGGTCGCTGGTTGCAGCCATATTTTTTGAGGCTGCGCAGACTGACGCTTTCGTCTTGAACGGAGTCGAACGACTCTTCTGGAAGGAAAAGAAGGAAAGAGAAAAAAAGAAAGAAATTAAGAATTACATCAATAATTAAAAATGCCAAACGAATGACAGAGTAATAATAAATCTTGAAGAGATTAGAAGTATATTACGAGAGGGGGTGGGGGTGGAATATACAGACTGGAAGAGAACACTAAATATAATTTTGTCATCTGGCCAGAGTGGTCAGTAAAGTGACCGCTAGAAATAAACAGTACGGGTGTGTGTGTGTGTGGTGGGGGTGGAGGATGGTTGAGGCAGTAATGAGTTAATGGAGAACTAAAGAAGCTACAGGCAGTTTATCGACAAAGCTACGATGTTTCTGATGGAATTGTTGCTGGTGTTCTTGTTGTTGTGGTTGTTGTTGTTGGTGTTGTTAAATGTTACATTGCTTGTGTAACTGTAATTGCTGTTGTTGTTGTTGTTGTTGTTGTTGTTGTCAATGGCAACGATGGTTGTTATAGTTATATTGCCTTTGGCGCTAATGATGATAATGACAGTAGTAGGGGGGAGGGGTAGTGAAGGTGATGTTTGTGATGGGAGTGTGGTAGTGGTGGTATTGGTGGTGGTGATGGTTGTTGTGGTTTTGCCACCTCTGGTCATAATAATGAGGATGATGGTGATGATGGTGGCATTGGTGGTGGTAATGGTGTTGGTGGTGATGGTGGTGGTGGTGGCGATGGTGGTTTTAGTAGTGATAATTGTGGTGGTAGTGGTGTTGGTGATGGTAGTGATAGTGGTGGTGGTGGTGGTGGTGGTGGTAGTGATAGTGGTGGTGATGTGGGTGGTGGTGGAGGTGGTGATGGTGATAGTGACAGTAATGATGATGATGGTGACAGTGATGATGACAATGATGATGGTGATGATAGTAGTGACAATAATACTAGTCGTGGTGGTGATGTTGACGACATTAACAATGTCTTTGGTGGCGGCGGTGGTGGCGGCGGTGGTGGTGAGAGAGGAGAGCATTGTTGGTTTGCTGTTCAGTTCTTATTGTCTGCCACTGAAAGCAGAGTTCTTGCCGCAGGCAATATTGGCCACCGACTATAATTGGTCATTATACTTACCATTCTATTGTAGAATAGCACTCCAAGAGTAGCTGAACCATTCCTAAAAGAGTGGAGACAATCTTGACAGAGGAGCCAACCACGGAATTATGTCAATACTCGTTAGATTCGGCTATAATTAGCATGCCATTATGAGATTTCAAGACAACCATCAAATTCCTTTCATATTTGATAAGTAATTTCCACAAGTCAAGTGCAGTGGAATATATGAAGAATTCTCCCTTTCAGCTGAGTTGGAGAGGTAGTCACATGGAAGTGAGTGAATGGAAAAAACTGAGAAATGACAGGAACATATTATTGTCATTATCATTATTATTATTATTATTATTATTATTATTAAGGTGGTGAGCTGGTAGAATCATTAGCAAGCTGGATGAAATGCTTAGCAGTATTTCACTCGTCACTATGCCGAGTTTGACTTTGCCTTTCATCCTTTCGGGGTCTATTAATTAAGTACCAGTTACATACTGGGGTCAATCTAATCGACTGTCCCACTCCCCAAAAATTTCAGGCCCTTGTGCCTAGAGTAGAAAAGATTATTATTATTATTATTATTATTATTATTCAGTAGTCTCATTTTCATAATGTGCTTTCTCTTCACTACCGAGTGCAGCTCTGTGTGCCTTGGGTATGTGCTGTGATTTGTTGTGATGCTCTGATGGTTATTGTATGGAAAGTGTTCTGCATAGGATGTGTGCAGTGCCTAGTAGTGCAATTTTCTGTATGTTATATGTGTTTGTAAGTCCTGGTACTTTTGTTATGTATTTGTCTGAATATTTTTTTATCATGCCTAATGCACCTACTATGATAGGAATTGTTTCTGTTTTTAGACTCCACATTCTGGTTACCTCTATTTCTAGGTCTTTGTATTTTGAAAGTTTCTCCATTTCTTTTAGAGAAATGTTGTCATCTACTGGTATTGATACATCAATTAGAAAGCATTTTTTTTCTTCTAGATCTCTGACAACGATATCTGGTCTGTTGGCCTTAATTTCTCTATCTGTGTGTATTGGCATATCCCAGAGTATGGTTGCTTTCTCGTTTTCTGCGACCTTTTCTGGTGTGTGCCTATACCATCTTTTTTCTGTTATTATTCCATAATGTTGGCATAGTTTCCAGTGTATATAGGTCCCAACTCTGTCGTGTCTGTGAATATACTCCTTCTTAGCCAGGACTGGGCTATCATTGTTATTATTAGTATTATTATTATTATTATTATTATTATTATTATTCATATTATTATTATTATTAAGATAGCAAGCTGGCATAACCGTTAGCACATTGGGTGAAATGCTTAGTGTCATTTCACCAGTCTTTATATTCAGAGTTCAAATTCTACCAGGGTCAACTTTGCCTTTCATCCTTTTGGGGTGAATAAAATAGGTGCCAGCTAAACACTGGCACCACATAAAAAGCACCCATGCCGGCACAGTGCCACATTAAAAACACCCATGCTGGTGCAGTGTCGCATAAAAAGCACCCATGCTGGTGCCATGTAAAAAGCATCTGTGCCAAGTCAAGTAAAAAGCACCAAGTACACTCTGTAGAGTGATTGGCATTAGGAAGGGCATCCAGCTGTGGAAACCATGACAAATCGGACTGGAACCTGGTCAAACTGTCCAACCCATGCCAGCATGGAAAATTAACATGATGATGATGGAGGATACTGTGTCCTACCATATGTTAGCAGTGCTTAGATTTCAATTTAATGTTGCCTTTATAGATTTTCTCGGGAATTCAGAGCCAGTGCTATAATTTATGTTTCGCAAACAAATGAGTATTTATTTACGGAACATCGTAGCTTAGAGTGGTGGGTCTGAATGCCATGGACAAACCTGTCGAGATAAGAGTGAAATGCTGCAGAATATATGTCTGTGTCTATCACTTGTGGTGATATGACTAAGTGTATGTCAAGTGATGGTGTATTACGACAGGCATAACGGCTGATACGAGATGATGTAATTCATGAGAGCATCCATACTTCAGTGGAAACAATGGGACAGGGAGAGATGTGCCTGTGCAGATTGGAATTGAGGAGGAAACGGGTGAGGTCAGACTGGAGTGGTGGCGGCATCGGTTGTAGCATCGGTAGTGGCAGAGAAGGGAGAGGAGGTGATGATGATGATGATGATGGTGGTGGTGGTGATGGCAACAGTATGATGATGATGATGATGATGATGATGATGGTGGTGATGGCAATGGTATGATGATGATGATGACAACGATGATGGCAATGATGAAGAGGAAGGAGAGCAGGATGATGATGATGATGGCAATGATGATGATGATGATGATGATGATGATGATGATGGCAATGATGATGATGATGATGACAACGATGATGGCAATGATGAAGAGGAAGGAGAGCAGGATGATGATGATGATGGCAATGATGATGATGATGATGATGATGATGGTAGACAGAAATAATCAGTGTGTGAACATAGTCATTGATTGATGCATTCATTACCACTGAATAATCAAACCCAGCCTGGGTCAGTCTGTCGTAATTAATCATCATCATCATCATCATCAATGGTCAGTCATTTTTTTTGTTTGTTTTTTTATGTTTCACTCATTAAACTGAACTGTGGCCATGCTGGGGCACCACCTTGAAGGACTGTAGTCGAACGAATCAACCTCAGGGTTTTATTTTTTCTTTAAGCCTGGTACATACTCTATCAGTGTCTTTTGCCAAACTTTTGCTAAGTTACAAGGACATAAACACACCAACACCGACTGTCAAGTGGTGATGGGTGACAAACACACACACACAAACATGTAATGATGGGCTTCTTTCAGTTTCTGTCTACCAAATCCACTCACAAAGTTTTAGTCAAGCTGAAGCTATAGAAGACACTTGCCCAAGGTGCCATACAGTGGGACTGAATCCTGAACCATGTGGCTAGGAAGTAAACTTCTTACCACATAGCCATGTCAGCACCTTTTTCGTTTTTCTTTCATTTTTTTTTTTTTTTTGAAATTGCAAAGAGAAAGCCAGCAAGGACAATAGAAAATAAAACTGACCGATCTAGTGGCTGTGTGGTAAGTAGCTTGCTAACCAGCCACATGGTTCTGGGTTCAGTCCCACTGCGTGGCATCTTGGGCAAGTGTCTTCTGCTATAGCCCCGGGCCGACCAATGCCTTGTGAGTGGATTTGGTAGACGGAAACTGAAAGAAGCCTGTCGTATATATGTATATATGTATATATATATATGTGTGTATATATATGTGTGTGTGTGTGTATGCGTTTGTGTTTGTCCCCCTAGCATTGCTTGACGACCGATGCTGGTGTGTTTATGTCCCCGCAGTCAAATGACTGAAACAAGTAAAAGAGTAAAAGAGTAAGAGTATAGTCACCATTTATGTAGTAGAACCTTCATTAAAATCTGATTCTTTTAAATCCATAAATTTAAGCAAATCTCAAGAGGAGGAAGACAGGAAAAGAAAACAACAAAAATCTCAGCAATTCAACTGATTACGTTTTGTTTTCGTTCTTCTTTCAGACAAGATGGCAAATTGGCGACAAATACCAATTAGTACCAAAACTAAACCACTTCAAATTGAGTTGGAACCGAAATAAGAAACCACGATGGTAAAAGATAGAATAATAAGCGTTTGTTTTGTTGTCAAGTGTTTTGGAAGAATAAGAAGAACCAAAACAAAAGACAGAAGATTCAGAGACAGCATGACTGACGATTGACATCTGACGATTGACGTATTTGCCTCAAGTAGAAATGGAAATATGATTTGATGAGTTACAGGCTTCAGCCATGTGAATAGATTTGTATCCAGGTGAGTAAATAATTTACTGAAGAGAGAGAGAGAGGACAGTGAGGTAGGGAAGTATAAGGTACAGAAGGAAATGAAGGACCACCACCACCATCATCATCATCATCGTTATCATTATAATAATACATCCATTTTCCATGCTGGCATGGGTTGGACAGTTTGGCAGGAGATAACAAGGTTGGAAGATGGCAAGGCTGGGAGATGGCAAGGCTGAGAGAGAGCAAAGCTGGGAGAGGGCAAGGCTGGGAGATGGAAAGGCTGGGAAAGGGCAAGGGAGGGAGAGGGAAAGGCTGGGAGAGAGCAAAGCTGGGAGATGGAAAGGCTGGGAGAGGGCAAGGCTGGGAGATGGCAAGGCTGAGAGAGGGCAAGGCTGAGAGAGGGCAAGGCTGGGAGAGGGCAAGGCTGGAAAAGGGCAAGGCTGGGAAAGGGCAAGGGAGGGAGAGGGAAAGGCTGGGAGAGGGCAAGGCTGGGAAAGGGCAAGGGAGGGAGAGGGAAAGGCTGAGAGAGAGAGCAAAGCTGGGAGATGGAGAGGCTGGGAGAGGGCAAGGCTGGGAGAGGGCAAAGCTGGGAGAGGGCAAGGCTGGGAGATGGACAGCAAAGCTGGGAGACAGCAAGTTTGGGAGACGGTAAGGTTGGGAGATGGCAAGGCTGGAGCAATGTAAAATAAAGTGTCTTGCTCAAGGCCGCTGTGCATCCCCTGGAATTGAACTGATGACCTTATGATTGTGAGTCAAACACACTAACCACTAAGCCACTCACACCTCATTGGAACCATACAGTTGTAAAACAAACTGCTCAGCCATATGGCCATTGTTACACTGCAATAAAAAAAAAATCAGAAGTCTTATGGTTGTGACTGTAATTGATCCATCAAAAGATGCAATATGCTATCAGGAATTGAACTCACAACCTTACGATTGTGAGCCAAATACCCTAACCACTAAGTTATGCACCTTATAAGACAAAGGATCACCTTATCCAATGTATCGTTTTTTTTTTGTATTTAATGATACTCTCTTCTACTACAGCCTGGGGCTGACCAAAGCCTTGTCAGTGGATTTGGTAGACAGAAACTGAAAGAAACCATCATATATATATATATGTGTGTGTGTGTGTTTATGTGCCTGTGTTTGTCCCCTAACCATTGCTTGAGAACCAATGCTGGTGTGTTTACATTCCCATAACTTAGCTGTTCGGCAAAAGAGAGTGATAGAATAGGTACTAGGCTTACAAAGAATAAGTCCTGGGGTCGTTTTTATCAACTAAAGGCAGTGCTCTAGCATGGCCTTAGCCAAATGACTTGAAACAAGTAAAAGAATAAAAGAATGCTGTCTCTACCATTTCCAGTGAGTCTATAAAGACTCTTTCCTGATCTCCTTTATCTATCAGCTCTACACAGAACATATTTGAAATTCAAAATTTTCAGACAAAATCTCTACAGAATAACAAACACCCATTATTTGGACCACTTATAACTGATGTATATCAAAGCCGATGTCTCACAGCAATGTAGTAAACAACAGTTTGGAGTAGCCTTTTTTTTGGCTTTCATTACTGAAGAGATTTCACTGTTAGAAAAACCTGTTGGAGCCAAAATATTGATAAAATGTTCGGCGACAGTGTTTGGTAGTCAAGGTCAACAGGAGTGGCTGTGTGGTAAGTAGCTTGCTAACCAACCACATGGTTCCGGGTTCAGTCCCACTGCGTGGCATCTTGGGCAAGTGTCTTCTGCTATAGCCTCGGGCCGACCAAAGCCTTGTGAGTGGATTTGGTAGATGGAAACTGAAAGAAGCCTGTCGTATATATGTATATATATGTATATGTATGTATGTGTATGTGTTTGTGTGTCTGTGTTTGTCCCCCTAGCATTGCTTGACAACCGATGATGGTGTGTTTACATCCCCATCACTTAGCGGTTCGGCAAAAGAGACCAATTGAATTAGTACTGGGCTTACAAAGAATAAGTCCCGGGGTCGATTTGCTCGACTAAAGGCGGTGCTCCAGCATGGCCGCAGTCAAATGACTGAAGCATGTAAAAGAGTAAAAGAGAGAGATATTGAGATTGGTCTATACACAGTGATGATGGCACTAATGACTGTTTTGTTAAAGCCATGTGCTGTACTTATAACAATATACTAATATACCAGTTTCTGTTTCCTTGTACTTAAAGCAAGGGGAAGAATTTAAACTGAAACACAATCTCTAACATTAGAAATGATCTCACCAAAAGAATTCAAACAGTACACAGCTTGTCTTCAACTTTACCCCTACCTCTCTCTCTCTCTCTTAATCCGTCCGTCTATCTATCTACTTATTTATTTATCTATCTAGCACACATGCATACTTACATACATACAGTAAATATTAAGCATGATACATCGTGTGTACTCCATCCTTTAAAGTACTTGGCGATTGGAAGGACATCCAAATAGGAAAACTACAAAAATAAGCACAAAAAAGAACCCCTGCTATCTCCATTGCTAATGAAGAAGGGTCATTATGAGTAGTCTGACATGATGAGACAAGTCCAGAAAAAAACCACAAAAAATAGTGATAACAATGATGATGATGCTGATGGTTAAATAAATTTACAATAATCTTTTAATTTTTCCAAAATTTAATTGTTTTCCACACTTACATTTGATAAAGTCTCAATGACTGAAACCGGTACTGAAATGTTCTTTATAAAATTATTTTAGCATTTTCTACCTTGACTTTTTTCCATATATATATATATATATATATATATATATATATAAAGGGTAAAGACCCCCTTCGGTCATGAATGACCATGGGATTGCACCTAGAAAGTTACCCTCCTAGACACAAGTCCGGGCAAGGTTGTTTATGGAAGGCCAGCAGTCGCCCATGCATACCGGCCTCCCCTCTCCACGCCACCAGTGTTATCCAAGGGAAAGACAAAGGTCGATACAGCTTGGCACCTGTGACGTCGCAACTCATTTCTACAGCTGAGTGAACTGGAGCAACGTGAAAAATAAAGTGCTTTGCTCAAGAACACAACACGCAGCCCGTACCGGGATTCGAGCTCACAACTTCACGATCGTAAGCTCGACGCTCTAACCACTGAGCCATGCGCCTTCCCATATATATATATTATATATATATATATATATATATATAGATATATATTTGTGTGCCTGTGTTGGTCCCCCCCACCATTGCTTGACAACCAATGTTGGTGTGTCCCATGGCCTTGTCGTTAGAGTGTCACACTCGTTATCACCAAATCATGTGTTCAATTCCAAGACTGGGTGACGTGTTGAGTTCTTGAGCAAAACACTTCATTTCATGTTGCTTTGGTGCTGTGTGGGGACCAGCTTGCCAAAGAATCGGCCCAACATTTCTTCCTCGGCATGTCATAAAGGCCGACTAAAAATGGCTGAGGTAGAATTTGCACTCCGACCCCATAAAACCCCCTCACCAGCAATGACTACCCCCCACGAGCAGACCCATGGGTTGGAGGCTTGTCGCCTCCGTGGTGCAACGGCGTTGTCCTCCAGGATTAGTAGGGAATCACCAACTGTGGATGCAGAAATCCACTGTTACAGCGCATGACCCATTATTAATCCTACTACTACTACTACTACTACCACTACTACTACCACTACTACTACCACTACTACTACTACCACCACCACCACCACCACCACCACTACTACTACTACTACTACTACTATTACTACTACTATCACTACTACTACTACTTTCTTAAAGAAAACTGTAAATAGCATGTTATATAAACAAAGAACACTTTTACAATTTTTTGCTAAAATGGTCGAAAGTTTTTGGTCTTCACTCAACTGTATAAAATCAGTGGAAGAATTGCAGACAAAATAAGCAACTAAAGTTATTTTCAGTTGAAGAAATTGAATAAAATACATTAAAAAAAAAAACATATTTTTGGAAATTGTGGCTTTTCTAGTGCAGTGTTTTCTTGTGTTAAATGAAACTAGATTTCTAACAGAACAACGCATATATATAAACACATGGCTGTGTGTGTATGTGTGTGTAAGCATGTGCATATTATGTTTGTATGCACATAAAATGGATGCACATAAACATGCCATGAGAACATAAGGTTTCTGTACACAAGAATAATTTGGTGAACAATAAAACTTCCAAAGATGAAAGGTAAAATAATTTGGCTTCAAGTTCTGCTTTTCAGGTGTGTTTACAAAATCGTTATCATCTGAGAATAAAACAGAATCTAACAGTCACCGAATGTTGTGTGTGTGTATGGAGTGGAGTGGATTGCATTGCTCAAGGCTGCTACTTTGTCTCTGTGATTGCTGTAGTTAAAGGGGTGTTATGTTGAAGGAAGCGGTAGGCCAATTTGGCTACCACACAGGGTGTTCAAATCCAAGTTACGCCGCAATGCTCACAAGGGTTCAACAATCTGACTAGGGGACCAAACATGTGGAGCGATGGATGATATGGAACTTGTGGATGGAATCTAGGTGTCATTGATTCTGTAACCTTATGGTGTGGCTCTCCATTGGTTGCCACAGTGAGTGCTCCAGTTGGCCAGATCAACAGGACAACCTGCCTGTGAAATTAACGTGCATGTGGCTGAGTACTCCACAGGCATACCCTTTACTCTTTTACTTGTTTCAGTCATTTGACTGCGGCCATGCTGGAGCACCGCCTTTAGTTGAGCAACTCGACCCCGGGACTTATTCCTTGTAAGCCCAGTACTTATTCTATCGGTCTCTTTTTGCCGAACCACTAAGTGACGGGGACATAAACACACCAGCATCGGTTGTCAAGCAATGCTCGGGGGACAAACACAGACACACAAACATACATGCACACACACACATATATATATATACATATATACGACAGGCTTCTTTCAGTTTCCGTCTACCAAATCCACTCACAAGGCTTTGGTCGGCCCGGGGCTATGGCAGAAGACACTTGCCCAAGATGCCACGCAGTGGGACTGAACCCGGAACCATGTGGTTGGTCAGCAAGCTACTTACCACACAGCCACTCCATGCTAATCTTCTCTGGCACTCCATCAGTTATGACGACAAGGGTTCCAGCTGATTTGATCGATGGAACAGCCTGCTCATTGAATTAACATGCAAGTGGCTGAGTACTCCACAGACATGTCTTCCCTTAACACAGTTCTCTCAGGGAGATTCAGCTTGACACAGAATGTGACACGGTTGATCCCTTTCAATTACAGGTACTACTCAATTTTGCCGGCTGAGTGGACCAGAGCAATAAAGTGGAGTAAAGTGTCTTGCTCAAGGGATCAAACTCACAACCTGATAACTGTAAGCCAGATGCCTTCAACACTAAGCAATATACCTTCACTCCGTAACACGTAGGGGTAGACACAAGGCCATGTGGTGGAGGAGTCTTGAGTTCAACCCCAGTGAGTGTAAACAGTGTCTTGGCAATGACCTTGAGCAAGTCTCTTCTAACACAGCTTCAAGTCAACTACAACTCTGTGAGTGGAAATTAGTGGGAGATAACATACAGAAGCCTGTCAGCAGATGGCTGGGTGT
>NC_043022.1:5496324-5503824 GCF_006345805.1 Octopus sinensis
AGTGCACAGTTTAAGTGAAACCCTGTCTTGAAATGGAGCCTATTGGAATAAAGATAAATTTAACAGATAGCCACATAATCAAAGATACACACACACATATATACATAAGATATATATATAAAAGACTGTGTGTGTGTGTATATATATATATATATATATATACATATATATATATAGTTAATCAAAACAAGAAAGTACAAAAAAACACAACAACGTGAGGATGTGGAACAAATATAGTATTATTGGACGCTCAGGAAGGAAGGGAAGATGTATATATACACATCTTCAACACACACATGCAAATATATAGAAGCACACACAAGCATGTCTGCACACAAACAAAGACATATACATATATATACATACACAAAATATATGTAAAAGACAACATCTATCTATCTATATATATATATATATATATATGTATATATATACACACACACACACAAACACACACGTTCAAAACACACATATCCACGCATAAACACACACTTATATATCCAGAAGGCACACAGAAACATGTCTGCACACACACACACACACACACACACACACAAATGCACATGGGCAAAAATTAATTGAGCTGTGTTTAAAAGAGCCAGCAGCCAGCAGCCGGGTTCCTGGCAATGATGGAGAAGCCATGAAATAACACCGAAATCTTTGGCCCTCAAACTTAGAAACACAACTGTTTATGAAGGTTAAAATGTTGCTGTAGGTGGGTTTTTTGCCCTTTTTTATTCAACAAATTTCATCAGAGGAGGAGATAGGGTTGCACTTTTGACCTTTCTCAGGGTCTCTGTGACTCGTACAAGGAAGGGAGGAAGCTTTCCTCCCTCCACCCGACCCCCACACATGCAGCAGACTTGCTATGATTAGAGATTAAACCGATTGTAAACTGGTGCAGCAGACAAATCACAGAAATGAGATTAAACAGTCTGAAACATTTAGTAACTACAAAGGGGTTTTGGTTTGGTTTTTATCACGATACTCTTTCTCTTTTACTCTTTTACTTGTTTCAGTCATTTGACTGCGGCCATGCTGGAGCACCGCCTTTATTCGAGCAAATCGACCCCGGGACTTATTCTATGTAAGCCCAGTACTTATTCTATCGGTCTCTTTTGCCGAACCGCTAAGTGACGGGGATGTAAACACACCAGCATCGGTTGTCAAGCAATGCTAGGGGGACAAACAGACACACAAACACACACACACACACATATATATATATATACATATATACGACAGGCTTCTTTTAGTTTCCATCTACCAAATCCACTCACAAGGCATTGGTCGGCCCGGGGCTATAGCAGAAGACACTTGCCCAAGGTGCCACGCAGTGGGACTGAACCCGGAACCATGTGGTTGGTTAGCAAACTTTAACAAACATCTGCGTCGGTCATCAGAGTTTTGGTTAGTTTTTAACCCTTCAGCATCCAAACTGACCCTATCCAGCCCAAATGTTCTTCCTGTTCTATGTTCAAACTGACCAAATCTGGCCTCTCACGCCTACACTACAATTTCATTCTAAAAAATAAGCAACCACTTCATTGAAATCTCAAAGCTAGAAGATAATCCAGGATTAATTGGAAACAATGGGAATAAATAAGGATTAGCATTTGACAAAATAATCTGAATGCTTAAAGGGTTGAACCAGTCATATCCAGACCAGATATTCTTCCTGTTTTACATTCAAACTGACCAGATCCTGCCTCTCTCACCTACCCTACAATGTCATTCTAAAAACACACAATCACCCCTCTCTCTCTCTTTCAGAGAGGCACTGAGCAGCTATACGCACACATACACACATGGCAGTAAATTCCACCTACCGAATTCAATCACAAAGCTCCGGTCGGCTCGGGGCTATAGTGGAAGACACCTACTCAAAGTGCCATGCAGTGGGACTGAATCACATAACTGGAATTTCAAAACTACAAAATCTAATGAATAAATTATTCAAAACAATATAAATAAACAAACATTAGATTTGACAGAATAATATGAATGCTAAAGGGTTAATGATATAATCCAAGAGTGAATAGCAGTATCCATGACCCCTTTCAGGGTCTCTGAGTCTTAGTAGAAGGAAAGCAGGAAGTTATCATCCCACAAAAGACGTGGTCGGAATTTTGCTGCCAATGGTACTTATTCTATCAGAATATTTTGCTGAACTGTTAAGTTACAGGGACATAAACAAACCAACACTGGTTGTCAAGTGCCAGTGGTGGGTGGGTAGGTGGGTGGAACAAGCACAGATACACACATATATATATATATATATACAACAAGGTCTTTAATGATTCCATCCTTTCAATCCACTCACAAGGCTTTGGTCAGCCCAAGGCTTCAATAGAAGACACAAGGTACCACACAGTGGGACAGAACCTGAAACCATTTGGTTGGGAAGCAAACTTCTTGCCACACATAACTACTTTCAACTTACACAATATTTTCAGTGCATATAATTATTCTTAACATAATTAACCCTTTTCAATATATTTAATTATTTTTCAGCATATGTTTTCATATCTCCTTCCTGATTCTTCAGCCAAAAATCAACAAGTAGTCCCAGACCCTGAAGGCTTCAAGGGGAGGTTGTCCCTTTGATGATGTTGTCTTCTTTTTCAAGGAATACTTTATCAAAAGTAATGTTCCTTCTTTTTTAAGATAACAGTGTGTGATCTGAAGGGAGTTTGACGCAATTTCTAGTGAGTCATACAAACCAGGTAGTGAACTAATTTAGGTAAATATAATGACTTAACTAAAGTGGCACACTGTGCTTTTATAAAATTTTAAAAGTATGTGCCACTGGTATGTATCGATGCCAGTGCCGCTTGACTGGTTCTGTAAATGTAGCATGTAAAAAGCACCTTTTGAGCGTGGTTGTTACCAGTGCCACCTGACTGGCCCCAATGCCAGTGGCACATAAAAAGCAACATTCGAGCGTAGTTGTTACCAGTGCCACCTGACTGTCTCCCATGCTGGTGGCACGTAATAAGAACCATTTGAGCGTGGTTATTGCCAGTGTTGCTTGACTGGCCCCCATGCCAGTAGCACATAAAAAGCTCCAGCTACACTCTTGGAGTAGTTGGCATTAGGAAGAGCATCCAGCTGTAGAAACCTTGCCAGATCAGATTGGAGCCAGGTGCAATCTCCTGGCTTGCCAGTCCTCAGTCAAACTGTCCAACCCATGCCAGCATGGAAAGCAGAAGTTAAACGACAATGATAATGATAATGATGATGAACTTCTTTTTGGAAAGAATTCAAAACCATAATTGCTGAATGCACCAGACACTGATGCAAAACAAATCCTTAACTCTTTTACTCTTTACTCTTTTACTTGTTTCAGTCATTTGACTGTGGCCATGCTGGAGCACCGCCTTAAATCGAGCAACTCGACCCCGGGACTTATTCTTTTGTAAGCCCAGTACTTATTCTATCGGTCTCTTTTTGCCGAACCGCTAAGAAACGGGGACATAAACACACCAGCATCGGTTGTCAAGCAATGCTAGGGAGACAATCACAGACACACAAACACACACACACACACATATATATATACATATATACGACGGGCTTCTTTCAGTTTCTGTCTACCAAATCCACTCACAAGGCATTGGTCAGCCCGGGGCTATAGCAGAAGACACTTGCCCAAGATGCCACGCAGTGGGACTGAACCCGGAACCATGTGGTTGGTTAGCAAGCTACTTACCACACAGCCACTCCTGCGCCTCAGATCTTGTGAAACCAGGGTGTATTTCGGTTGCAGGAAATGTGTAAGATATTTCTTCAAAGAATACAACCATTTTCCAAGCCTCAAGAATGGAATTATTTAATAAAATGAAAGATTATAAAGTTATAGATTCTGACTGTAAGGAGAATTGAATGCATGCAAGTGGAATAAGAGCTGTCAGGAATTTTGACATTCGGTGGAGGAAGGGGACGGAAAGGGAGAAGCAGTTGATATGCAATGGAATTAACACAAAGAGGAGACAGAATTGATCCAAGGACAAGAGAGCGAAAGGACAGTGGAAAGTGACCAGTAGTGGACAGGAAGAAAGTTAATATGACTGTCAAAGTAATTTGGTTAGTCTCGATCAATGAGAAAAGAGGGAGGAAGAGACGGTTTCTCCTGTAGACAAGAGAGAAGGTAAGAGAAGAGGAGGAAAAGAAGCAGGAAAGAGAGAGAGACAGAGAGTAGAAGAAGGAGAGAAAGGGAGAAGGAGAAAGTGAGAGAGGGAGGAGAGAAAGAGAAGAAGAGAGAAATTAGAAAGGGGGGAGAGAGGAAGTAAGAGAGACAGAAGAGATAGAAAGTGAGAAGAGGAGGTGAGAGAGGGAGGAGAGAAAGAGAAGAAGAGAGAAATTAGAAAGGGGGTGAGAGGAAGTAAGAGAGACAGGAAGAGATAGAAAGTGAGAGGAGGAGGAGGAGGAAGAAAATGGTATTGGTTGTTGTTTTGCTCAAGGTTAATCTTGACAGAGAGACAGGAGATCAAAGACCCTTTCCACCCATGACTGCATTATTAAATTTGTTTTTGTTGTTATAAAGAACCAAGTGTTAGCTGAGGGTAAATTGGCTGCTATTTCTTGCACGTAGAGACCACATAGAGTCTTTGTCTTTAATAGCAATATTTACCAGTGAAAATGAAGACCACAGCCATAAAGATATACCATATAATACTACATGATCACATGATCAACCAGATTGTCAGATGAGGTTATACATCGCTGGTCACAATGCACTTTGCGTCATTTTAGCTTTTGAATAATGCCACCCCACTGGCAAGACAAGCAGGCCAACATTCCTCCTAATCATCATCATCATCATCATCATTTAATGTCTGCTTTCCATGCTGGCATGGGTTGGATGGTTTGATTGAGGATTGGCAAGCCAGGAGTTTGCACCAGGCTCCAATCTGATCTGATAAGTTTTCTACAGCTGGATGCCCTTCCTGATGCCAACCACTCTGAGAGTGTAGTGGGTAATTTTTATGTGCCACCAGCATGGGTAGCAGTCAGGCAGCACTGGCATGAACCACACTCCAATGGTGCTTTTCAGTCACTGACATGGAACAGCTGGACGTCACCACCACCACCAGCATCAACATCACTTAAATGCATGTACATTTGCATTAAACTCAGAAGGAATACACAGTCTCTCCAATAGAGTTACAATGCTAAGCTTAACTGATGACAGAGCAATAACACTTGAAATATGCATATACACCAATTCCCTAGTTTTTCTATCTGTGATCACATTGTTTACAAAAATGTATTTGTATATGAAATGTCATAATCTTTAGTGTTAGCTCTGAATTCTATTGAAGATCTGTAGAGATAAACTTAACCCTTAGAACCCAAAATGCTGGTGCACCAGCACTACACCAAAGCTGTATATTCCTGAAATGCCAGTCTTCACTTTTCACCAATTTGTACCCTTGTGTTGCGAAACAAGCATGTCTTTCAGCATATGTTTTAAAATTTTCTGTGAAACTCGCTGGGAGCTTAGGGTGGTGCATTCAATTCCTGTGGGTGGGTGGGTAGGGTTCAAAGGGTTATGAAGATCAGGTTAATGTGATATAAGCATTATCATTAAAAAGTACAGCTGGCCGGCACGTGTGGCAGGTAGGGCTTGGTTTAGATGCTTCTATAATTGCAAGCAGACAGATACATTCACTCGACCCCTTCATTTTCAACCCAGGATGTGAGAGCCGGAGAGAGAGAGAGAGAGAGAGAGAGAGAGAGACAGAGAGAGACAGACAGACAGACAGACAGACAGACAGACAAACAGACAGAGCTGCATCAAAACTCAACTGGTTCTTATTTACTCAGTAACAGTTAAGTAGACTGAAGCTCAAGAAGCTAAGTTACCCAGTCCAAGTCAAGGAATTGAACCTTTAACCTCGTGATCATCAGCCAAACAACCTAACCACAAAGCTAAGCACCTTCACTGAACATTATAAAGTTAAATATATCACATTAACTTTCTTCGTTCTAAACAGTTTAATGTCAAAGAAAATTACTGAATAACATGTCTTTCTCATCTGCTGACTTACTTCAAGTTAAGTGACTTTGATAAAGAGACGAAGCTTGAGTTTAGTTCACAGGAACTTAACTCTATTTGGCTGAATTTCTGTAACTTCACATCATCATCATCATCATCATTGTTCGACCGTGGTCGAGACAATGGAATTTACTATGTTATGCCAGACTTCACGGTCCATCATAGCATTACGAAGGTCCTGTTGCTGGATGCCTGTATCCCTGGAGATTACATCAGGGTAGGAGAGTGTGCGCCCTCTGGTATTGCGAGTAGATGGCTTCCAGAGGAGAAGAGTAGAAATTGCCTCTTTTTCAGCTCTACAACAATGTCCAGCAAACTGGACTCTCCTACCTTTCACAAGAGATGACACAGGTGGTAGTTTCCCATATATTTGCATTTTGGTTGGATGGCGCTTCCACGAGAGATTTTGAGCTCTCATAAGGAGGTGAGTGTAGGTTCCATCCAACCGCCTCTCAAGCTTCTTTGATAACGTCCAGGTTTCTGAGCCATATAGTAGAATTGGTTCGACTGTGGCTTTGAATATTTCAAGTTTGAAGTCTCTACTTAGATTTGACACAAATGCAGGGAAAACATGGAGTGTTACCTTATTATGTGGAAATATTTTTGTTGACACAGATTACCAGAAATTTCCAGAGATTCTGGTTATTTACATATTCTTTGTTGGTCCTATTATATTAAGTTGAGTCAAAATTTTGGGAATATTTTGGTAATTTTATTCAACAAGTTTCAACAAAAGCAGCGTAACATTCAAAGAAGAGGTCATTGTGTTGCACCATCTGAAGTCACTTTTCTGCCAGTTCTTGGATTCCAAGCTGATACCAGTTTTGTCCTTCAAAAGGCAAGAACTCCTTCACTAAAACTTCCACCTCCTCATGGTTGGTGAAGCACTGTGAGTGCAGGAAGTGAGCCATGGACTGGAACAAATAATAATCCAAGAGAGCTGGGCCTGGACTATATGCTAAGCCTGACAGCTTGATTCCCACAAGTTTCTGAATTTTATTCCAATATAAGGTCTTGCATTGTCATGCTGAAGAAGATCTCGCTTTCTGTTAACCAATGCCGGGTATTTTTGCTGCACAGGGGCATACATCTAGTCCAGCTGATTGGGGGACATCAATGACTGGATTGTCCAGAACAAAGTCATAGTGAATTATTCCCTTATAATTCTGCCAAATGCAGAGCATCCTCTTGCATTCAAAACATCCGGCTTTGGCAATAGATTCTGGGAGCTGGCTCTTGCTAAACCACTGCTTATGCACGTAAGGATTGCCAAACAATATCTCCCTTAGATTTTACCTGTGCCAATCCATAGTTCACTTCCCATGCTCATGACACGTCATCAACCAAGAAGAGGGGAAGCTTCAATTAAGGGATCCAAGAACTGATAGAAAGGGGTCTTCAGACGATGCCCCATGATAGCCTCTTCTTTGAATTCTAAG
>NC_043022.1:5506324-5533824 GCF_006345805.1 Octopus sinensis
AGATGCAAACACAAACGCACAAATATTACACGCTAACTGTTTGTAAGACTGATCTCAAGACATCCGTACGTCCATTGAAGGAAACATTTTCACCCGCAAAAGTTTTAGATTGTGTTTTTGTTTTTTGTTGTTGTTCGTTTCAACACAGAACAGAAACAATATTATTTTAAAGAAAAACAACATAAACCAAAAAAAAAAAACCTGAAGTAAAAACGAAGAACAATGGAACACAAAGTTGCAAAGAGACTTAGGTAAATCGGTACGTACCAGGAAAAGGAGTTATTTCCCAAAATGAGTGAAATTCCTTAGGATGCTAAAGCAATGTTGTAACAAGTTTTCATGGGAGTACGATAAAAGGGTGGAGGAGGAGAAGAGAGGGAAAGATAGAGGGGAAGGTAGAGGGGAAGGTGGATGTAGAAATAGAAAGAGATTCCGAAATATAATTTTGCTTTTTGTTTTTCCTTTTTTTTCTCTTTCTAACTCCAGCATGGAAAAATGTTTGGTGCATGGGGGAACCGCTTGAGAACTTATGAATTTTTCAACGCCTTTTAGCAAACAGTCGAGTAATTAGGCAATAATTAGCTATTTGTTAGGATCTCCGTCACTGTTTCAATCAGGTTACATTCTCTGACACCGGCGCTACCAACAACGCCAGCATTGCTAAAGAGCAATCTAGCAATTTAGCAAGTTTCCTTCGCCTCCAACAAATGTCAACTTAGCTAAGCTGATCATAAAGCTCTGAGAAAAATGAGTAATAACAGAAAATAGAACAAAATCAACTTATAAAATAAGTAACATAACCACAGTTTATTATTATCATTATTATTATTATCATTATTATTATATTATTATTATCATATTATTATTATTATCATTATTATTATCACCATTGATTTGATCATTTTTTAGGTTTAACAGGAACAATTACAAACGGACAATGGTACACAAGGGATAGCCACAGGAATACTTTTCCTTAATATCGTTTGTTCATGGTAGTTCCTCTTCCGTCTTTTCTTTTGCGTGTGCATACACACATAGATAATAGATGCATACACACACACACACACATGCACGCATGCACATATCTGCATGTATGTATATATTAAGTATATATATCTTAACCTGAGCCCACCCATGGTTCTGTGTCACAAAATTCGTGTTTTAACCTTTTAGCGTTTAAACTGACCATATCTGGCCCAAATATCGTTCCTGTTTTATGTTGAAACTGACCAGATCTGGCCCAAATATCGTTCCTGTTTTATATTGAAACTGACCAGATCTGGCCTCTCACACCTACCCTACAATGTCATCCTAAACTATCTCACCATCAAAATTTCAAAGCTTCAAGATTAATTCAATACAATTTGATTGCCTAAGCATTACATTTGACCAAATAATCTAAATACTAAAACGGTTAAAGTGATCTAAATTAAAATGTTTCATTAAAATTTCAGGTTAATTTAAATAATAATAATAATGAAATTATTGTATACAGTGTTCAGGTGCACCACAAACAGCAGATTATATTCCAAACACCAGATTAAGAACAACAAAACCATTTTACTGAATTCTTCATTACTTTCAAAATCAACTGGAACAAAGACAGAGTATTTCAACAGAAATATGGCAACAAAAAAGCTGATGGCACCTAACCAGAAGAGGAAGAACACTGGCTCTTTTAAGAGGATCCCAAATATTGGAGGAAGGATCTGCCTCAAATGCTTTCAAAACAGTTATCCCCATGAAGGGCCAAGTGATGGTGTTGGTTCCTGTAAGGGTCAAGTGGTAGTGTTCAACCCCGTGAGGGATTAAGTCCATCCCTCACGAGTAGAAATTGTTCCTCTGACATGCTTCCAAAGACTCTGGCTGACCAATATAACAGAATACACTTGTCCCAAAATGCTGCAAGATAGAACTGAACCTAACACCACACAGTTACAAAGTGAATATTTAACCGCTCAGCCACATCGGTTGAAGATTTAGTAAAATAGCTCAGAACAAACAAGAAAAGACTTTTAGAAGCAACATCGAAGAAAGTATCAAATTAAAAACAAATACCAAAAAATCACTGAAAATGTTTTGTAGAGATTTTAGTGCTGAAACAGTCATGAAATATCAAGGGCTGGTGCTTACACATTTAGCAAACTAGGGGATTGGTTGGGGCACTAAAATATTCATGGAATATCCAGCCAAACTAGGTGATCATCCGGGGTGTCAAAATCAGAAACTCTGCAAACAACTTGGACGAAATTTTATGATCCATTTAAAAATGTGAAAATTTGGTGAGGTCATTTCTGGAACAAAGAGAGATGGAGGAGAGAGGCTGGTGTCATGTAACAACCTGTCATCGTTATCTGACATGAAATATTTCAAATTTTGCCGAGTGACATACATGACAATGAAACTATAAATTCCTTCATGATATGTAAATTAGAAATTTTCAGTTTCATTTCTTTAATTGATGTAATGAGGGGAATAGGTGGAGGAGGATGTTTTGGAAAAATAATGGTGAAGGAGGCACTCATTGTAGGGAGAAGGGGAGGGTGGATGGGTAAACACTGCAGAGGCTGCATGTTGTAGGACTGGAAGAAGGGAGAGGATACTGTTGAGCTGGGGCTGTGAGAAGGGGGACATACACAACAAGGTGGGGAGAAGTGGACACACACTGCAAGGCTGGGAGAAGAAAGGCAACACAGCAGGGCTTCAAGAATAGGGGCACACACTGCAGAGCTTGGAGAATAGGGGCACACACTGCAAGGCTGGGAAAAGATGGCACAGAGTGTAAGGGTGAGAGAAAAGCAACATACACTGCAAGGCTAGAGAAGAGGGGAAAACACTGCAGTGATGGAAGAAGAGGGCACACCTTACAGGGGTGAGAGAAATGGGTACACAATGAAGCACTGGCCTAGGGCACCAAATAGCCTGGAAGTAATTCTGTGAATATTCATTGTGGAATAGTAAAAATCTTTTCTTAATCTATCAATAACAAACAATATTTAAGTAACCAATATTTATGGAGTTATCTGTATAATCTTACATGTTTAATATATATATATAATATATATATATATTTATATAGATATATATTCCATCTTCCATCTGTCATATATAAATATATATATATATATATAAAAAACAAGTCAAGATAGAAAATGCTAAAATAATTTTATAAAGAAATTTTCAGTACCGGTTTCGGTCATTTTGAGACCTTTTCAACTGTAACGATTAAATAATTAAATTTAGAAAAATTAAAAGAAAGTTGAAAAGGTCTCAAAATGACCGAAACCGGTACTGAAATGTTCTTTATAAAATTATTTTAGCATTTTCTATTTTGACTTGTTTTTTCATATATATATATATATATATGAAGTTGTATATATATAATAGGTATATATGTACACACTGAGAAAATAGAAAGATGAACACTGGTTTCATTCTGTTGCTGTTGCTAAGAAGCTGAGAGAGGACAAAAATGAGACAAATACTTAAGAATTTAATACAGTAGGAATATGGAAACTGATCCGTGGCAAGTCTGTTTATCATTCGCGAAGTAAGTGCAATTGGCCAGGGGTCACTTTGCAGATGCGAAAGAAGATTCTGTCGATATTTAACAATTCAGCATGATTTATTGACCTGGCCACCCACTAGAATTACTGATGACGGTAGTGGAAGGCTGCTTAGTAAATTGGTTGTGCCAGACAAAAACTCATTTACATAATGGTACAAGGTTGACAATTCAGACAGTAATTACTTCAGAATCAATACAAAATGGGCAATGAATAAACACATATATACAGAGAAAGATGTGGTGTGTGTGTGTATATATATATATATATATATATATATATATATATACACACACATATATATATACACTTTAATATTATGGAATCACTACAGTAGAAGTTTTTGCGTAGAAGTTTTTTTGTATGTATGTGTGTATGTGTGTGTGTATATGGAAAACGGACGCTAAAATGATGATGATGATGATATATATATATATACACAAATATATAGATATACATACATATATACATATATACATCATATATAACATACATATATATACATATAATATACAATATATATCTCTACTATATATACATATATATATAATATATATATACATATATATATATATATATACTTATATATACATATATATATATATATACATACATATATAATATAACATATATATATATATACCTACATATATATATATACATACAATCATATACAATATATATATATATACATATATAAAAAATATATTCTTTTATTGTTTCAGTCATTCAACTGTGGCCATGCTGGTGCACTGTCTTTAGTGAAGCAAATTGACCCCAGGGCTTATTTTTTGAAAAGCTTAACACTTACTCTATTCTTTTTGCCAAACCGCTAAGTTACAGGGGTGTAAACACACCAGCATCGGTTATCATGCGATGTTGGGGGTCACACATACACACACACATACACACACACATACACATATATGTATATACATATATACGATGGGCTTCTTTCAGTTTCCGTCTACCAAATCCACACAAGACTTTGGTCGGCCCAGAGTTATAGTAGAAGACACTTGCCCAAGGTGCCACACAGTGTGACTGAACCCAGAACCATGTGGTTGGTAAGCAAGCAACCTACCACACAGCCACTTCTGCACCTATATATACAATTATAGAAGGGTACCGAGATACCACTTGCTAGAAATAGGAGTTAACACTTCAAAGCCACAAACTTCTCACTATTATACAAGGTAAGGCCTATTTTTTTTACCTTCATTCTATTCACCATGCATGTTGTGGTTCTGGAGTGTTAATCCCTATTTCTAGGAAGTGGTATTCTGGTACCCTAATTTATTTCTATATTTTACTTATTTAGGTTAAAGTTGCTGGCGACTTTATTGTTATTGTTATTTTTAATAATTTTAATAATACTTTATTAGATTTTATCATCATCATCATCAACATATATACATGTATGTATGTGTATATACATTCATACATATATATATATATATATGTACATACATACATATATATATATATAGATACATACACATACATATATATATAGATAGATACATACATACATATACACACACACGCACGCGCATATACACATATAATTATTGTATGTATTTAATAGTATGATACCAATTCACATGAACTATGAAGAAGAGAGAAAGAGATAGTTTTATCTCTTTCTATTTAATCTCACAATAAAATTCATGTGCAAGAGAATAAGGATCTAAGTATATTTCCTCTCCATGTCCGCATAGATTAAAACGTAACACAACACTCACATGCCAAATACTGAGGCTGGAATTAAAGTGGTTCACATCCTTATCTTTATCGTTTGACTTCCGAGTGAAGAGTCATTAAAGTGAAATTATACTTAAAGTGGATTTGATAGTTTTTGCATGTTATTATATGATGAGAGTGGTTATTCCCAGGACGAGGGTCTTTCCGTTCCAATACGTGGTTGCAGATCACGTAGAACTTGCAAGACAAATATAACAATTTAGAATGTTTCAGCCTGGCCATAAATATTGTTAGGTGTGGCCTGGAAATGGTAATATATTCACAATACGTTCACTTTTAAGATTTATAATATTATAATGAGTTGTCAGAAAAGGTTAGAAGGGACAGAGAGCAGACGTTTAAGGGAGACAGCAACGATAGCAAGAAGTACATGAAGAGTACGCATAGGATAAAACAGAAAAGGGCAGAAATGTGAACAGGTATGGATGTGTGGTAAGATGTTCCATCCCTAAACACATGGTCCCGGGTTCAATCTCACTGCATGGAAACTAGAGTATTTCATCCATCTTTACATTCTGAGTTCAAATTCTGCCAGGGTCAACTTCGCCTCTTATCCTTTTGGGCTTAATAAAGTAAGTACCACTTGATTACTGGGGTCAGTGTAATCGACTATCCCCTCCCCCAAAATTGCTGGCCTTGTGCCAAAATTTGAAACCAATATTTTAATTGCAGGTGAATGACCTTTATATGAAGATGACCATTTGTAGGTTTCATTTTAATGTCATAAACTCTCAACAATAATGCCATTGGTTACCCGTTTCCACCAGATCAATCACTATTTCACTACATTACTGATGGTAACACTGACAAGGGAGCACCTAAAAATTTGTGCAGAACAATTATCATGAAGGACTTTGCTTCATAAGTATTGACTTTTTTGGTTTTCTCATGGATGTTGCCAATATATGTCAGCCAAAAACATAACACTTCCATACACATGTAGACACATACACACATATATACATACATACATACACAAAAGGGCTTCAATACAGTTTCCATCCATCAACTTCTGCTCATAAGAGATAAATTCGAAGCTATGATAAAAAAAAACTTGCTCAAGGTGCTGAACTGGGAGATTGATCCTGGAATCATTTGGTTGCCTGCAACTTGGATTCATCACTGACCATACAATGAATTGGGTGATGAGAACTGAAAACCTAAAATGTGGTTTAGTGGCTTAGTGGTTAGGGGTGTTGGACTCATGATTGTAAGATTGCAGTTTCAGTTCCTGGACCAGGCGATGTGTTGTGCTCTTGAGCAAAGCACTCCATTTAACATTGCTCCAGTCCATTCAGCTAGCAAAAGTGAGTAATCCTGTGAGGGGCTAGTGTCCCATCCAGGGGGAAGCAGTCCTATGAGTCTGTATGCCTTGGGAAGGATCTTTTTGATCCTGTCTCATCCATTGAGAGAATTGATCCAAGTTCCATCATCACCGGTTCCAACAGCTACTTCCTACCCTAGAACACATCTATTTTAGCACATAGATAGCATTCTTAACATTTCTCCATGAAGCCAGCACCTAAAAGCATGGAGACTTTGCTAACATTCCTGTAACTATTCATGTCAAAACAAACTATTTTCCAGTAAACCATCTCAGCAATCTGAGATTCTAATCATTAACTGTAATTGCTGTTAGTCACAGAAGTACGTTAGGTGCACGGAGAAAGTTCGTTAACCGAGGTCTTCTCACACTTCTTCATCACACACAAACAATAGGCGTGGATGTGTAGTGAGAAGCTCGTTTCCTAACTGCATGGTTCTGGGTTCAGTCCCACTACATGGCATCTTGGGCAAGCATATTTCTACAATAGCCTCAGTCTGACAAAAGTCTGGGAGTGGATTTGGGAGATGGAAACTGTAAGAAGCCTGCCGTATACATCTATGTGTGTGTGTGTCCTTGTGTTGTCCCCCACCACCAACGATGATGATGAAGATGATGACGGTGATGATATGGTGATGGCAATGATGATGATGATGGCGGTGATGATGATGATGATGATGGTGATGATGACAATGATGATGATGATAATGACAACAATGATGATGATGGTGATGATGATGACAATGATGATGACAACAATGGTGATGACAATGACGATGATGATAGTGGTGATGACAATGACGTCGCAGACAATGATGACGATAATGATGATGATGATGATGACAACAACAATGATAGTGATGTTGATGATGATGCACCCCTTGTCCCAGCTCCACAGTATGCTTCCACCCACCAACCCTATAATGTGCTGCCTTCCCCTTGGCCCTACAAATGTGCAGCCCTTCTCAAGTCCCCATCCCCTCCACAACTCCCCCCACCTTCTTTACACCAGCTGCAAAATACTTACAAAATAAACGACAATTGATGAAATTATGATGAATGATGAAGTGAGGAAGATGATGCTGAAATCCAATAAAGCCATCAAAATATATACCACACACACACACACACAGATATACAGATTCATATGTACACATATACGCACTTATATAAACACACACACATGCACACATATATAGACACACATACATAAACACATGCATTTTTATGCTTTGCCAGGCATCTCTGAGTGTTTCTACATTCAGCTACATGAAGAAGCTTAAAGGGCATCACCACCACAACCACCACCACCACCACTACCACCCTCTTGGCATGGGTTCGGTAGCTTGATAGGAGCTGGCAAAGCCAGGAGCTGTACCAGGTTCCACAGTCTTATTTCTTATTCTTTTACTGCCCACAAGGGGCTAAACACAGAGAGGACAAACAAGGACGGACAAACGGATTAAGTCGATTATATCGACCCCAGTGTGTAACTGGTACTTATTTAATTGATACCGAAAGGATGAAAGGCAAAGTCGACCTCGGCAGAATTTGAACTCAGAACGTAGCGGCAGACAAAATACCTATTTTTTTACTACCCAAAAGGGGTTAAACACAGAGAGGACAAACAAGGACAGACAAATGGATTAAGTTGATTATATCGACCCCAGTGTGTAACAGGTACTTATTTAACTGACCCCGAAAGGATGAAAGGCAAAGTCGACCTCGGCGGAATTTGAACTCAGAACGTAGCGGCAGATGAAATACTGCTAAGCATTTCGCCCGGCGTGCTAACGATTCTGCCAGCTTGCTCACCAGGTTCCACAGTCTGTTCCAGCATGGATTGAGTCTATGGCTGGATGCCCTTCCTAATGCCGACCATTTACAGTGTGTACTGAGTGCTTTCTGCATGGCGCCAAAATAATCTGAAATGTTTGGAGCACAGGGTTGTTTGGGGGGTATGTTGTTATTGTATGATTGTTTCTACATTTGAGTGAGAGTGAGTGGGGGGGGGGGGAGGATTTGGAACTTGATGGTTTCTGAAATATGTAAGGAACTTCAGAGAAGCCACCAATTCTAAAGTTAGCAACATGATATAACGATGCAGAGATAACCAACAGACACAGATCTAATTTGTGTGACTTTCTTCATTTTCCCTTTGGCTTATGACTGAATGTTAATGTAGATATTCCAGTGTTTTATAACACCACACCGCCATCAATGCCACCACATCACATGAGCCAACAACACAGTTCCTATATGGTACAGAAATATTTGCCAAATCACAGATTTCATTCAAATTGCTATTAGTGTCTTAGAAAAAGAAATACACTGGACAACATGGTCCTGGGTTTCCTACACAAAGGAAAAAGGTGAGATAGTCATGGAGGGAATACTTTTAATTATATGTGTCGGTGATCAGGTCTGACCTGGGGCTAAATAACAACACACAGAAACTGTGACAAGGCACTGGTCATTCAGAGCAGGTAACATGCTAAGGGTAATAAGGTTTCAGAATTAATTAACCTAAGAGACCAATTGTTTAGGGACCAAGAACAGGGCCCAACTCTGAAAATAAGAATAATCCCTCCAAAGAGATTTCACATGGTCTCTGTCCACCAAACATGGTCCATCACCTAATCAAAGAGATTTCACATGGTCTCTGTCCTCCAAACCTAGTCCATCACCTAATCTAAAACCATTCCCTCGATCATGGGTGCTTTATTAGGGCCTACTCTGTGGTAGGTATTCCAGTTAGGGACCTAGCCTAAGGATAACTTTTCCTTCCACCCCAACCCAGTCTTGGAGCCCCTGAATCAGAGAAAAGCAGGTCACAAATATTGGTCTTTCTTCTCAAACTATGTCAGTAAAATTTTTTTAAAAACTGATGCCTTACCAAATACTGGGTTTTTGGGTTGCCTTGTCCTATATTTCATTCAATTAATCTGGTCTGTCAGTCGACCCAGCATGCCACAGTGTCACATGAGTCACTTATTTAACTCACAGACACTAATAGAGGGGAAAAGTGTTATTCCTGTTGATTGCCGTGGAAGCACAATTGTCGACCAATTTCAAAAAGACTGAAGAAGCATTGGAGAGAGAGAGAGATGGGAGAGAGTGAGAGAGAGGAGAGAGAGAGAGAGAGAGGGGGAGGGGAAATTTTAAAGGTCACAAGTTAAACAGGTTTATGGTGGTGGCAGAAGCGAATTAACAGCAAAGTTTATTGCCAGATGTACTTTGGGTGGTTGTCGTTGTCGTTGTTGTTGTTGTTGTTATTATCATTAAGTTCCTCAAGGTCAGTTGTGATTGAGCAGAACTATGACCAAAGGCCTTCCAAATGTGACCATTCCGTTTTCCAAGACATGTAAATCTCATGACCACATTCTGCCATGTGTTTTGTCCTTTCCTTTCCTAAGACGGTAGGGAGTAATTTGGCTGCTATTTCTAGCATGTTGCAGTATCATGTAGAGCAGTGGTTCCCAAACTTTTTCGGGCTGTCGAACCCCACCCCTTGACACCCAGGTAACATTCCTAACACCCCCACCCCAACTAACCATCACAAACACAGACCTCTTTCCGAAGCAAGTTCAAAACAACTGCATTTCACAAATAAGGCTTAACCTAATCAACTCATTAATTTGTTTGTTTTTGTATGAATTGCTTCTCCATTATCGCCCCACTCTTCTTCAATGACCCCTTGGAACTTTCCACCGACACCAGGGGGGCAATGCTGCCAACTTTGCAAACCACTGATGTAGAGCAATGTTTCTCAACCCTTTTTTTTTTTACTTATGGACCCTTTTGATTCTAAATTTATTCTACTGGACCCTCATAACCATTCAGTCATCATCATCATCATCATCATCACTGTTTAACGTCCGTTTTCCATTCTGGCATGGGTTGGACGGTTTGACTAAGGAATGGCAAGCCAGGAGGCTACACTAGGCTCCAATCTGACCAGTCAATGCTTAAAAGAATTCTATATAGGCGCAGGAGTGGCTGTGTGGTAAGTAGCTTGCTTATGAACTACATGGTTCCGGGTTCAGTCCCACTGCGTGGCATCTTGGGCAAATGTCTTCTACTATAGCCTCGGGCCGACCAAAGCCTTGTGAGTGGATTTGGTAGACGGAAACTGAAAGAAGCCTGTGTATGTATGTTATATATATTATATATATATATATATATGTGGTGTGTATGGTGTGTGTGTTGTGTGTCTGTGTTTGTCCCCCTAGCATTGCTTGACAACCGATGCTGGTGTGTTTACGTCCCCGTCACTTAGCGGTTCGGCAAAAGAGACCGATAGAATAAGTACTGGGCTTACAAAGAATAAGTCCCGGGGTCGATTTTGCTCGACTAAAGGCGGTGCTCCAGCATGGCCGCAGTCAAATGACTGAAACAAGTAAAAGTAAAGTAAAAGTAGTAAGTATTATATTTTTATAATTAAATATTATTAGAAATCGTATAAAACAAATTTACTAAATTATTTTGTGCAGAATTATAACCAATCTATTGCAGATAAATTTTAACAACAAAATCTTATGTGGACCCCCAAAGGTCCTGGTTGAGAACTAATGGTGTGAAAACTCCCTCACTAAATATTCAATTCCAGAAATGACATGACAGAAGACAGACACTGTGAAAGAGATGCTTTATTGCAGACATAGCCAACCCACACTGCAGTGAGACCAGATCAAACGGATATTGAAATGGTAAGCACAGGAGTGGCTGTGTGGTAAGGAGTTTGCTTACCAACCACATGGTTCCAGGTTCAGTCCTATCATGTGGCACCTTGGGAAAATGTCTTCTTACTATAGCTTCAGGCTGACTAAAGTCTTGTGAGTGGATTTGGTAGATGGAAACTGAAAGAAGCCCCTCATATATATAGATATATATATATATATATATATATATATATATATATATATGAGGGGCTTCTTTCAGTTTCCATCTACAAATCCACTCACAAGACTATATATATATATATATATATATATATATATATATATATAATATATATATCAGAAATACTAAATTTCTAAATCTCTCGTAGAGACATGTTCGGTGGTGGGGCGATAGAATGGTTGTATACTGTCAATCTAACATGAACGTGACAGAAGGGGGTACACCATCGCCGTTTAGCCCTAGGAAGCATTGACGCCTCCTGATGGCTTTGACACATTTTTCCTGTGTCCTTATATACATTTACTAACAGCATAGCCCGGCGTTGCCCGGGTATGTAAAAAACTTTGTCGATAAGCAATGCCCTTTATCTTTTTACCCTTTTTTATACTTATTGAACCGTTATTTTGTAAAATGAAGCCTAAAAGGCATTAAGGCATTCAAGGCACCGTTCCCTTGCATGCATGAAGAAAATCTATGACATTCAAAGTGCATTTTCTGGTTTTGTTTAGCACACTCAACCCAGTTCTGCGGTTTTTTCCAGTAATAACGTATCCTATTGGAACCAAAAGGGCCATTTAGCTCCTTGGAGCAGACATGATGCTTGGTGTGAATTTCAAAAAAATATTCCTGCCAATTTGTTAAAGATATTGTCGAAAATATGTCATCCTGAATTTGAACGCAATTTCCCAAAATGGCATGATTTTATCAATTTTTTCTGATGGTAAGGTATTGCATGGAAAACTAACATCAGATTTAAGTTTCTTAGGGTAACATTAAGCTTTGCCATGAGTTTGGTGAAAATCGATTGCATGTTGCGAAAACTATAACGGAAAATGTGTTGCATATGATAAGCTTAGATTCTAGACCCCATGTCGAATTTATCGATTTTTTTCAGAACTGGGGGACCTTTTCAAAATTGTCGCTGCATTGGGTTTGAATTATGACATTGGGATATGTGTGTGTCAAGTTTCATCAGAATCGGTTGAAAGCCGTGGTCAGGGTGAGGGTACAACCTGACAGACACACAGACAAACTGCCGTTTATATATAGAGAGATGAAGGGGAGACAAATACCCCCAGCCGCCCGGGCTGCATCTAGGGACACGTGTTTCAGGATGATTGTCCTTCGTCGGCCTATATATATATATATATTGTATGTATGCGTTTATTTCCTGAGCGCCATACTAATACAATTGTTCGTTTGTTTTCCACCTGCCTTCGTCTTTTGTTTATTTTCATAAAGCTTCCCGTTATATATATCGTGTGTGTGTGTGTGTGTGTGTGTGTGTCTGCGTTTGTCCCTGTAACCTAGCAGTTCAGCAAAAGAGACCAATAGAACAAGTACCATGCTTAAAAAATAAGTCCTGGAGGTCGAGGTTGCTTGGCTAAAACCCTTCAAGGTGGTGCCCCAGCATGGCCGCAGTCAAAGGACTGAAACAAGTTAAATTTAGAAGGTAAAAAATACAGTAAGATATTGATAGATTCAAAATGCCAGACGCAGCACCGAAGATTTTCAAAACCATTTTTTTCACACCCAGAATTGTTGAATCACAGACTAAATTATCCACATCAGTCATTAGCTGTCGAGACACTTTATCCTTCCAAAATTCTCAGCTTCTTCAAATGTACCGCCCCTCCCCACCCCGGCCATGTGCCTTGCACTCTTTTCTCTGCGGTTTTGCTCTTGTTATCCTCTGTTCCACGATTGCCATTCTAGCTTTCATTGCTCTGCTTTCTCTCCCCTCTTCTACTCTTTTCTGTTGAGTTACTGTACTGCACCTGAGCTCCACACACAGCCAACTCCCCCTCCTCCTCCTCATCATCATCATCACATAATAATAATAATATAATAATAATAATAATAATAATAAAATAATAATAATAATAATAAAATATAATAATATAATAATATAATAAATAATAATGATATGATAATAATGATAATAATAATAATAATAATGATAATAATAATAATAATAATATAAAATAATAATAATGATAATAATATAATAATGATAATAATGATAATAATAATAATAATAATAATGATAATAATAATAATAATGATAATAATGATAATAATAATAATAATAATAATAATAATAAAAATGATAATGATAATAAGGCAGTGAGCTGGCAGAGTTGTTAGAATGCTGGGCAAAATGCTTAGCAGTATTTTGCCTGTCTTTATGTTCTGAGTTCAAATTCTGCTGAGGTCGACTTTGCCTTTCATCCTTTCAGGGTCTATAAATTAAGTACCAATTAAGTACTTAGGTGAATCTAATTGACTGCCCCCCACCCAAAACTAGTTCAGGCCTTGTTCCTATAGCAGAAAGGATTATAATAATTATTATTATTATTAAGGCAGTGAGCTGGCAGAATTGTTAGCATGCTGGGCAAAATGTTTAGCGGTATTTTGTCTGCTGCTACGTTCTGAGTTTAAATTTCCGCCAAGGTCGACTTTGCCTTTCATCCTATTGGGGTTGATAAATTAAGTACCAATGAAACACTGGGGTCGATGTGATTGACTAGTCCCCTCCCCTCAAATTTCAGGCCTTGTGCCTATAGTATTATTATTTGACTGCCTGGCTTTTAATTCCTCAAGTCAAAAAGCAAGGATTGAAAGAAAGAGTGTGTGTGTGTGTGTGTGTGTGTGTGTGTGTGTGCAAAGGAATTTCAGCTGCCCTTATATAGCTAGTTTGGTCTTGTTTGGTTGATGTATCTAAATGGAAGATCCAGATACTGTATGTTTTTTTCCCTCAGAGTCTAGAGCATCAATCCAGTTTATCAAAATTATGAATGCTGCGTAATGCCTAAATGAGTAGGATTGTGACTACAAAGGGTTGAAAAGGGGATCCTCTGAAAGGCCCCTGGAGTAATGTTACTTGACACGGTGCACAGCTTAGAGATGAGAAAGTCTCTCAAGGTCCAGTCACAATTTCTCTGCATCAACAGTTACCTGGTGCTACAGACCTGTGATTAAAATGTCGCTGGAAAGAATCGCAAGATGGATTTTCAAGCTGAGCCAAGCAGCGGAAGACTCAGGAAGAGACCATAAGAAAGCGGTTGGCCATACCTGGGAATCCAACCTGATGGTGATTGCTTTTGATAGCCCCCTACAGAGCAGGTACCTAAGGATTATCCTTCCAAGCCACCCAGGTGAAGTGGATAAAGAAAAGGGATGTATATTAAGGTTTATTTATTTTTTACTGATTTGGTAGTTTTCTCTTTTGCTCTCAGTTACCTGGGTACACTCTGCACCCACCTCTGTTAGAAATTTGTGGGGTTTCAAAATTACGTTTTGGTGCTGGTAGCACATAAAAGGCACTTTTTGAGTATGGTTGATGCCAGTGCCGCCTGACTGGCTTCCATGCCGGAGACACATAAAATACACCATTCCAGAGTGACCAATGCCAGTGCCGCTTGACTGGCACCCGTACCAGTGGCATGTAAAAAGCACCCACTACACTCTCGGAGTGGTTGGCATTAAGAAGGGCATTGAGCTGCAGAAATCTTGCCAGATCAGATTGGAGCCTGGTGCGGCCTCCCAGCTTGCCAGTCCTCAGTCAAACCTATTTCTTTACTACCCACAAGGGGCTAAACACAGAGAGGACAAACAAGGACAGACAAACGGATTAAGTCGATTAGATCGACCCCAGTGCGTAACTGGTACTTATTTAACCGACCCCGAAAGGATGAAAGGCAAAGTCGACCTCGACGGAATTTGAACTCAGAATGTAGCGGCAGACGAAATACGGCTACGCATTTCGCCCGGCTTGCTAACGTTCCTGCCAGCTCGCCTCCTCAGTCAAACCATCCAACCCATGCCAGCATGGAAAGTGGATGTTAAACGATGACGACAATGATGATGATGATGATGATGATAAACTGGTTCGTTTCCTCATACCTAAAGATCTTGCTCAATTAAGGGGGCATCAAAACGTACACATCATCAGAGGTAGCATATGCGCACACACGCGCGTGTGTGTGTCTGTCTGTGTGTGTACGTACAAATATTTGTGTTGTACTCAGTTGTACTCGGATCAACATTAATACATTTGTCCTTTAATACATCTTCAGTGTTTATGATTCTGTTGCCAGAATGAGATGAAGTAGAAGGCATTCCATATCTGCTTCCACAATAGAAGATGCTCGAAAGAGATCTGCCAGACAGCATTAGCGAAAAGAGACGGAGGAGGGCTTCCACCCAGCACCAAAAGCGACAACAAAATTCAAAGAACAAACCTATCGTACGACAAGAAAAGTAAACAATTCACAATGAGATTTGAGGTTAATAAGGATATAAGATAATACAGCACGTGTGTGTGTGTGTGTGTGTGTGTGTGTATGATGTGTATGATGTGTGTGTGTGTGTGTGTTTGCGTCTAGGGGGTGGGAGATACCCCCCACTACTCCATCCTTTGGCAAACAGGATGCTACTGTGTACACAGCTAATATGGAAGCCAACAAAATGAGAAATGGAATAGAAATTAATGTGTGTGTGTGTGTGCGCTTGTGTGTGTGCGTGTGTGTGTGCACGCGTGTGTGTGTGTGCGTGTGTGTGTGTGTGTGTGTGTGCGTGCGTGTGTGTGCGTGTGTGCGTGTGTGTGTGTGTTGTGTGTGTGTGTGTGTGTGTGTGTGTGTGTGTGTGTGTGTGTGTGTGTGTGCGTGCATACACATTATTTTTGAAACTGAAAAAAATGTCTTCAGAAATTAATCCTCATAAGTTTCAAGTTTCATATAACACACACACACTCGCGCGTGCGTGTGCGTGTGTGTGCGCATGTATACATGGAATACACAGACAGATAGAAAATGAAAATATTCGAGCGTGTATATATATATATTTATATATATTTTCACTGTGTACTTCTAATTCACTCCTTTTGCTCTTTTCTGTTTTTCATTTCTGATTTGCCTACACCCCCCCCACACACACACTCACACACACACACACACACACAATACACACACATACACACATGCACATACACACATACATATATTCCTTTTATTCTTTTACTTGTTCTAGTGCTGGAGCACCACCTTTAGTCGAACAAATCAACCCCAGGACTTATTCTTTGTAAGCCTAGTACTATATCTATCACTGTCTTTGCTGAACCACTAAGTTACAGGGTCATAAACACACGAATACACACACATATATGCAATGGGCTTCTCTCAGTTTCCAGCTAGTAAATCCACTCACAAGGCTTTGGTTGGCCTGAGGCTATAGTAGAAGACACTTGCCCAAGGTGCCACGCTGTGGGACTGAACCTGGAACCATATGGTTGGGAAGCAAGCATCTTACCACACAGCCACTCTGGCACCTATGTATATATACATATGTAACATTACTATATGTTTCATCATATAACACACACACAAAACGCACTAGAAGTGGTTGTGTGGTAATTAGCTTGCTTACCAACCACGTGATTCCGAGTTCAGTCCCACTGCATGACACCTTGGGCAAGTGTCTTCTACTATAGCCTCAGGCCTACCAAAGCCTTGTGAGTGGATTTGGCAGATGGAAACTGAACGAAGCCTGTCGTATATATGTATATGCGTGTGTGTTTGTTTTGTCTCCCTCAACATCGCTTGACAACTGATGCTGGTGCGTTTACGTCCCCGTCACCTAGCGGTTTGGCAAAAGAGACTAATAGGATAAGTACTAGGCTTACAAAGAATAAGTCCTGGGTCGATTTGTTCGACTAAAGGCGGTGCTCCAGTATGGCCACAGTCACATGACCGAAACAAGTAAGTAAAAGCGTATACATATACACACACATATATACATACATAACATGGTGTGTTTTGTGTGTGTGTATCTGTTTGCCACCAAAATTCTATACATCTTAAATAAACCGTTATATTCAATATGTGTTTATATATCCAGTTACCAAATGCTTCATCAAGACCTGCTGCTAACACAGTATGAAACACCAGCCAGACACACAAACTGAAGGCATGATTGGTGTTTGGATGAAGTCTGTGTCTGTGTGTGTATTTAGTTCATGCCAGCAATTGTAACCCTTTAGTAGCCCTACTTCTAATGAAATACACTCACTGTGTGCTTAATCAATTTTGTAAATTATTTGCAAATTAAGCAGGATTTACTAAAATAACTTTGCTGCTGTAAAGCCATTATTAAATTGTTTATATGAAATTTATAATGGAAATTTAAATTTGATTATAAGCCCTTAAAAAAATAAAAGGCTTTCTGCTCTAAAACCAGACACAGTCTCATGTGTGTTGACACCAAAACAGCTTAAAATCCTCAAGAGAGGAGCCTAGAAGATAGACATCAATTTAGATATAACATGAAAGCATTGAATTGTCTTCTTCTGTGTCTCCAATTAAATTGGGAAACGGATTATTATCCAATATTTCCCATTTATGAATGAACTCTATTTTTCAGTAAAATCAGACAAATTTCCCAGACCAAAAATTTACACCCTAAAAAGGTAAGGTTAACTTACACCCTAAGATGACAAAGGACTAAGATGCCTGAGGCCTTGCCGTACTCAAGAAGACCCTTACTGCATGGCAGAAATGTTAAGACCGATCCTTCTGGTGCTATAAGGGTACCCGTGTGGTGCCATGTAACAGCACTCAGCACACTCTGTAAAGTGGTTGGTGTTAGGAAGGACATCCAGCCATAGAAAACATGCCACATCAGACTGGGGTCTGGTGTAGCTCCTTAGTTTGCCAGCTCTGGTGAAACTGTCCAACCCATGCCAGCATGGACAACAGATGTATGATGATGATGATGATGACTGAATGGCAACATAGATTCAGAGTAAAATCGGAACCAAAGGGCTCTCTTGGCAAAAAACGGTGTTGAGAAACACAGTACTGAGTGATTTAATAATTATTTTTATTTTTAGTTTTGGCTTATTTTCGTAAGATTGAAAATTTCTTTGCAATCAGCCGGAACCAGTTCCGTGCAACCAGCATCATCTCTGTGGGATGATGCTGGAACCAGTTCCATGTAACCAGCATCGTCTCTGTGGGGTGATGCTGGAGCCAGTTCCATGTAACTAGCATCATCTCTGTGGGGTGATGCTGGAACCAGTTCCATGTCTGTGTGAAGCAACCTGTTCGAGGGTAGAGTTGTAGTCGTAGCAGTGATAGTGCTGACACTTTGTCTGTTCTTTGTCAGACTTTGGAATAACACTGAGTGTCAATGTCTGGACCCTGGCAGAAACTCTGTGACACACAGACACACACACACACACACACAGTGGCCAGTGTAACATTGAGGAGCCTAATCCAGCAACAGGAGACGAGGAGTTACATCCTCTTTTATTCATAGAATTATTGTCTCTTGTTTGGTAAGTTTTTCACATCCTCCTCTCTTTCTTTCTTTCTCTCTCCTTCATTCTTTTCCTTTTCCTCTCCCTCCCCCCTGACTCCATTTTTTTATTACATATTTCTTAATTTTGGGTTTTTTATTTACAGTTTACTAAAACTTTAAGTATTTCCTCCTTGAGTAAATACACACGCAATATATATATATACACAAAAGTACAAGCACATGTTCGTATACACACACAAAAATACATGTACACACACATACACATATTCATAGACATATACATTAATGCATATACACACACAGATAGATTCACCTACTTACTATATACACACACATATAAACCACATACACACACCATCACAAACAAATTCACACACAAACACTCTCATACTCAGTCCTTAGCACACAAACACACACCCACACTCGCACTCTCTCCCTTTCATCAATCACCATTACTCGGCCTCACTCGTCTGTCAATCTTTTCTGTTTTTGTATTTTGTTTGCAGGATTCTCGATTTGAAACAACTTGGAAGGGTCATTATGTCAATAATGACACACACACTGGTTCAATTTATTGTTAGTCACTTGATCCTTTGTTGTTAGTCAATCAATTAAATATCTAACGAACTAAATAACTGGTTGTTTATTGTGTTGCTTAAACAATCAATTGATTGTTTGTTAGTCAAAGTCCTTTCATCACTATCCATGACCTTCTCACTGACTTGTACTCACCTCTTCAGGTCTTCTCTGAGACACAAGGCCTGCTCTGAGTCTCAAAGTATGCTCCGAATCTCAATGTCTGCTCTGAGTCTCAAGGTATGCTCTGAGTCTCAAGGTCTACTCTGAGTCTCAAGGTATGCTCTGAACCTCAGGATCTACTCTGAGTTACAAGGTCTGATCTGAGTCTCAAGGTCTGCTCTGACTCTCAAGGTCTGCTCTGACTCTTAAGGTCTGCTTTGAGTCTCAAGGTCTGCTTTGAGTCTCAAGGTCTGCTCTGAGTCTCAAGGTCTGCTCTGAGTCTCAAGGTCTGCTTTGATTCTCAAAGTCTGCTCTGAGTCTCAAGGTCTGCTTTGACTCTCAAAGTCTGCTCTGGGTCTCAAAGTCTGCTCTGACTCTCAAGGTCTGCTCTGAGTCTCAAGGTCTGCTCTGACTCTCAAGGTTTGCTCTGACTCTCAAGGTCTGCTCTGAGTCTCAAGGTCTGCTCTGAGTCTCAAGGTCTACTCTGAGTCTCAAGGTTTGCTCTGAGTATTGAACCTCTATATGTGTTATTATTATTATTGGAATAACAATTCTCCCAAGACACAAGATTCCAAGTTTAGTTGTCAATTTATTCCTCACACTTTCTTGGTTTTCTTCTTCCCCTATCAATCCCCCATCTCTCTCTCTCTCTCTCTCTCTCTCTCTCTCTCTCTCTGCCTTCTGTCTATCCTTGAGTGTCTCTCTTCTCACTCTCTCTCTCTCTCTGTCTCTCTCTCTCTCTCTCTACCCTTGGGTCTTTTTGTAAGCTCTACACACCCCAGTTCACCATCTTCTGCTACACATCTAAACACCCTACCTCTCTCTCCCACTCTCTCTGTCTCTCCCCCGCTATGACTATATACATATAGACCCCAATCTCTCTCCCCCACCCTCCACTTCAGCCATCAAACTTCTCCATTTCGACACACCCCACTCACCTCCAACTCCCACCAACACACCCACCTACCCACCAATCCTCACAGAACCTTCCAGCATCCTAATGAGAGTCACTGGTGATGGAGGAGTCTCTACATGGTAACTCAAACAGCTAGAAATAGCAGCCAAACAATGGCAGGACACTGAGTGCAGTTACTTGGTCCTTTGGTACTTGTTTGCATAGATCCTGCCAAAGACCTCGTCCCATAGAAGCAGATTTGGGGGACATAAATGCTAGACTGGCTTCTCTCTCCACTAGCAGAAAAAGGGAGAAAGGCAAAGAGGGAGGAGAAAAAGCAGGGAAGGAAAGTGAGGGAGAGTGACAGAGGAGAGAGCAAGATAAAGATATATATTTGTGTGTGTGTGTGTGTGTCTTTGTATCAGTGTTTGTCTCCCACCACCACTTGACAACTGGTGTTTGCTTGTTTACATCCTCCATGACTTAGCAGTTCGGCAAAAGTACTGACAGAATAAGTACCAGGCTTAATGATAAAAGTTCTGGGGTCGATTTGTTTGACTAAAAATTCTTCAAGGCAGTGCCCCAGAATGGCCACAGTCTAATGACTGGAATTATTAAGAGATATAGATAGACAAATAGAGAGGCAGAGCAAACAAACAGACAGACAGAAAGACAGACAGAGAGACAGACAGGCTGACAGGGGAGAGAGAGAGAGAGAGAGAGAGAGAGAAAGACAGACAGGCAGGCAGGCAGGCATGAGCAGGAAAAGCAAGAGAGAGATGAAGAAACCAGTGGAGATAAAAAGAGAGAGAAGAATTAACCAAAATCTTTCACTTGGTACTTTATTTCTCAGCCCTGGGTGGATGAAAGGCAAAATTGACCATCGTGGAATTTGAACTCAGAGCACAGAGAGCCAGAATAATCACCACAAGGTATTTCGTGCTATGCCCTGATAACTGCTACCATATTACAGTGTCTGATAAGCAAAACAACATGATGGCCACGAATGGAGTGTCTATAGATCCCAGTCTCCACAGGCAGGGTCAACTAAGAACAACAACACTATGATCCCAAGGAGAAATATTAATAGGTCAGTTTTGCCATTTTCTAATTAGATCTAATTACTGTTTTAATTGATACAGATTCTTCTCAGACAAATGGAACTAATCATCCGCTACTTAATTAATAACACTAATGATGTAATCTTTCATGAATACCAAAGCAGTTCTCGCATTGGCAGCACAAAGATACAGATGGAAAAGGGGGAAGTTGGGGGTCAGTCAGTTTATTCAGCCTCATTTCATGCCTGGTGCTTGTTTAATCCACCTTCAAGGGATGACAAACTAAAATTGGTAACAGTAGGATCAGAACTCACAATGTTAGGTGTGACACAGCTATGTGCTGAGAAAAAAAAAAGAAAAAAAACCTGTTGAATCTGGTTTACTAGGTTTGTTGGTCCCCCCCACCACTATTTTGGGGTAAAATAAAAAACCCTATCATTTTGGCTGATGCTGGTGTCATGTAACTGGCACCCATGCTGGGGGCACATAAAAAGCATCCTTCAAACATTGGGTCTTACAGAGGCAGTGACAAGTGACCATGCTACAGAAGACGTTTAAAGCCAAGTGAAATCACAGTCATGGTTTTTTGTAACTGGCACATGTGCCAGTGACATGTAAAAAGCACCGACTATACTCTCAGGGAGGTTGGCATTAGGAAGGGCATCCAGCTGTAGAAACGCTGCCAGATCAGACTGGAGCCTGGTACAACAGCCCCTGCAGCTTACCAGTTCTCAGTCAAACCGTCCAACCCATGCCAGCATGGAAAACAGATGTTAAACAATGATGCTGATTATGATGATGTTCAAGAGTCATTAGCAGTGGAATCTCACTGTGGCTCTCAGGGCCACATGTGGCCCTCATGCATCCTTCTGGCAGATCCTGACAGTCTTCCCTCCATAAATATAATAATTTTTACTTTAATTAACTCGTTTTATGCTTTTTGGAGCGGCCCCTTAAAAAATCCAGGTTTTGGATTTAGCCCCAGATATTAAAAAGGTTGAGAAACTCTAGTCCCTACCTTCTCTCCATCCCTATCTCTCTCTCTCTTCTTCCACTCCCCTTCTGCTCTCTCTCTCTCTCTCTCTCTCTCTTTCTGTCTCCCTCTCTCCTTTGGACTCCAAACAATATTTTTCTCCACCCATGGCTCCCACCCACCGGCTTTTCAACAGCATGGCCCTGGCAATCAAATTATCTAATTAAATTATTTAATAGCTCATAACCACAGCCATGTGGTTAAGAGGTTCACTTCACAACCATTTGGTTCCAGGTTCCAGCCCACTGCACAACACTTTGAACAAGTGTTCCCAACTGTAGTCTGTAGTCTTTGGTTGTGTTACTCCTCAGGAGTGGAATTTGGCCAATGGAAACTGTGCAGAAGACTCTCTTCTGCATAGCTTTGTATGTGAATGTGTTTTGTGTGTGTGTGTGTGGTGTGTGTGTGTGTGTGTGTGTGTATTGTGTGTACTGTTGTGTTGGCTGTGTGAGTGTATTGTTGTGTATATGTGTACATGTGTATGTACATATGTTATTGTATGTGTGTACTGTTGTGTGTGTACGTTGTGTGTGTGTGTGTGTGTGTACATACTATTGTGTGTGGGTACTTGGGTACTGTTTTGTGCGTCTATGCATATGTGGGCGTGTTTGTGTGTGTGTGTGCATGTGTACTGTTTTGGTGTGTGTATTGCTATGTTTGTATGTATGTGTAAGTACTTGTGTGCCTGTATATACCTTTATGTGTATGTATGTTTGTGTGTGTATGCATGTGTACTGCTATGTATGTGTGTATACTGCCATGTGTATATGTGTAATACCACTATGTTGAGTTGCATTCCATAATACGTAAAAACAAAAAGACAAAAACTCGGTTGGCTGATCAATAAAGATCAATAGAAATCGATAGACCATGTACCAGCTTGAAATAGGTGCTGGGGTCAATGTGACTGACAAACACAAGAAAAACAAAACAAAAGACTCTCCAAAACAATGGCGGCCCAGCATGGCCAGAATTGAATGTCAGCAAAGCAAGAGAACAGAAGAATACAAGAATATCGATTAAATCCTGTTGATAGTGACCTCGAAGGGAATCCTAAACTCTGTGTGAAAAAAATGACTGCATTAAACGTTTAGCATTCAGATTAATGTAAAGATTATCTTTATCCACATTGCTTTGAATTAACCATGGAGTGGTGCAGGAGTGGCTGTGTGGTAAGTAGCTTGTTTACCAACCACATGGTTCCGGGTTCAGTCCCACTGCATGGCACCTTGGGCAAGTGTCTTCTACTATAGCCTCGGGCCGACCAAAGCCTTGTGAGTGGATTTGGTAGACGGAAACTGAAAGAAGCCTGTCGTATATATGTATATATATGTATGTATGTATGTGTGTGTATATGTTTGTGTATCTGTGTTTGTCCCCCTAGCATTGCTTTGAATTAATCATGGAGTGGCGCAGGAGTGGCTGTGTGATAAGTAGCTTGTTTACGAACCACATGGTTCCGGGTTCAGTCCCACTGCATGGCACCTTGGGCAAGTGTCTTCTACTATAGCCTCAGACCAACCAAAGCCTTGTGAGTGGATTTGGTAGATGGAAACTGAAAGAAGCCTGTCATATATATGTATATATATGTATGTATGTATGTGTGTGTATATGTTTGTGTATCTGCGTTTGTCCCCCTAGCATTGCTTTGAATTAATCATGGAGTGGCGCAGGAGTGGCTGTGTGATAAGTAGCTTGTTTACCAACCACATGGTTCCGGGTTCAGTCCCACTGCATGGCACCTTGGGCAAGTGTCTTCTACTATAGCCTCGGGCCGACCAAAGCCTTGTGAGTGGATTTGGTAGACGGAAACTGAAAGAAGCCTGTCGTATATATGTATATATATATGTAAATGTATGTATGTGTGTGTATATGTTTGTGTATCTGTGTTTGTCCCCCTAGCATTTCTTGACAACTGATGCTGGTGTGTTTATGTCCCCGTAACTTAGCGGTTCGGCCAAAGAGACCGATAGAATAAGTACTGGGCTTACAAAAGAATAAGTCCTGGGGTCGAGTTGCTCGATTAAAGGCGGTGCCCCAGCATGGCTGCAGTCAAATGACTGAAACAAGTAAAAAGAGAGAAAAAGAGTAAAAGAGTATCTCATAGCTTTGAGATTTCAATGATGCGATTGTTTAGTTTTGGAATGATAGTGTAGGCTAGGTGTGAGAGGCTGTATCTGGCCAGTTCGAACATAAACAGGTTCAAAAATATTTGGGCTGGGTGTGGCCCCTTCAACCCTTTAGCATTCAGATTATTCTGTCAAATGTAAAGCTTATTTATTCACATTATTTTGTGCTAATCATGGATTATCTCTAGGCTTCAAGATTTTGATGACCGGATTGTTTGTTTTTAGAATGACAATGCAGGATAGGTGTGAGAGACTGGATATGGCCGATTTGAACATAAAACAGAATATATATATAAATTATAATTTAGGGTATCTAAGGGATACCACCACGTTGGAAATAGCAGCCAAAACTTGACTCTAAAACCACATTAAATGTTCATAATAATTATTACCTTTGAAGGTTTTTATTCTCATGCTGGCCGCTTGATAAGATCAATATTTAAATTAAATATCTTGTGCTTGTTTATATAAATATATATATACATATTTATTTTATAGAAGGAGCTTCTAAGGACTAGAACTGTTTCATTCAAATGAAATCTTCAGGAAGCTTCCTGAAGATTTCTTGAATGAAACAGTTCTAGTCCCTGTAGAAGCTCCTTCTATAAAATAAATTAATTTACTCTGCTATGTATTGAGTACCTTATTTACTGTGGCTAACCCCGACTCAACCCGGGACCTACATATATATATATATATATATATATATATATAGAAAGAGAGAGAGAGAGAGAGAGCAAATGGCTATGGTCAATTTGAGTGTGAAGTCGGGGCTATTTCCAGAGAATCACTCAACCTGAACACAGGGCTATCAACAACACTGTCAGGATCCAAGCCAAGGCTGGAATACTTCTGGTGCAGAAAATTCAAGTTTCTCAACGATTATACCATCATATGGTTTGGTGAAGAGTAAATAATCCAATGAAAAGAAGACAAAGAAAATTCTTTAACAGCAAGAACACACACAAAAACAAAAAGTGTTGCTGAAGAGGTCACAGATGTGTGACGAAAGATTTTCGGACATGAGTTAGAATAATGAAATAAGAACAGTAATAAATGAGTGAAGAAAAAAAAATATAAAGTGTCTATTTGGCAAAAGAAAAATTACCATCCTGAAATACAGCATCATAATGTATGTAAATGTGGTATGTGTGTGTGTGTGTGTGTGTGCGTGCGTGTGTATATATATATATATATATATATATGTATGTATATATTGTGGTGTGTGTGTGTGTATATATATATATATATAAATGTATGTATATATATATATATGTATGTTTGTATATATATATGTGTGTGTGTGTATATATATATATATATATATCATCATCATCATCATCATCATCATCATCGTTTAGCGTCCGTTTTCCATGCTAGCATGGGTTGGACGGTTCAACTGGGGTCTGTGAAGCCAGAAGCTTCATCAGGCCCAGTCAGATCTGGCAGTGTTTCTATGGCTGGATGCCCTTCCTAACGCCAACCACTCGTGAGGTGTAGTGGGTGCTTTTACGTGCACCCCGCACAGGTCCAGACAGAGCTGGCAACGCCACGAACAGATGGTGCTTTTTATGTGCAACGGCACGGGGCCAGGCGAGGCTGGCAATTATTATTACTACGAAGGTAGCAGCTGACAGAATCATTAGCAAGCCAGAAAAATGCTTAGCAACATTTATCCATCTTTACAATTGTGAGTTCAAATTTTGGTGAGTAGACTTTGCTTTTCACCCTTCAAGGTCAATAAACAAACCAGTTGAGCACGGAAATCAATGTAATCAACATACCCCTTCCAAATCTTGCTGGCCTTGTGCAGAATTCTAAAAGAAGGCAATGAACCATTAGCAAAGCCAGGTAAAATACCAAACGGTATCTCAAGTGTGTTTATGTTCTGATTTGAAACTCCGCCAAAGTCAACTTTGCCTTTTGTGCTTTCAGGGTTGATAAAATAAGTACCTATTTCTTTATTACCCACAAGGGGCTAAACACAGAGGGGACAAACAAGGACAGACATAGGTATTAAGTCGATTACATCGACCACAGTGCGTAACTGGTACTTAATTCATCGACCCCGAAAGGATGAAAGGCAAAGTCGACCTCGGCGGAACTTGAACTCACAACGTAATGCAGACGAAATACCGCTAAGCATTTCGCCCGGCGTGCTAACGCCTCTACCAGCTTGCTGCCGTTGATAGAATAAGTACCAGATGAGCACTGGTGTTGATGTAATCAACCATGCCCATCCCTCAAATTTCAGCCTTTCAGCCCTTGCTTATAATGGAAAGGGTTGTTTTTATTACGCAGCAAAGACAGCAAAACTGGCAGAATCGTTACCATGCGGACAAAATGCAAAGCAGCTTTTCATCTGTCAATACATCTGAGTTCAAATTCCACTGAGGCCCACCTTGCCCTTCACCCTTTTGGGATCAATGACAATAATTACCAAACCACTAGGTCACAGGGACTAAACACACCAACACCGTTGTCAAGTAGCGACAGGGACAAAACACAAGACACCACAGATACATCTACGATGGGCTGATGTAATCAACTTGGTCAATGTCATCTACTCTGCTCATCCCTCAAAACAAGGGTCTTTGTAATCAACTATGCCAGCCCCTCAAAATTCATCCTTGTCCTATATAGAAGGATTAATATTATGAAGGTAGCAAACAGGTGGAACTGTTGTTGTTTTGGACGACAACCTCCGACTTTCCTGGGTTGATAAAATAAGTACCAGTAGCATACTGGGGTTGATGCAACCACTATCA
>NC_043022.1:5542371-5572371 GCF_006345805.1 Octopus sinensis
ACACATAAATGTGAAACAAGGTGGAAAAAAGAGTACTCAAATACCAGTGGTAGAGTAAAATGCTTTATTTAAAGCAGCAGAAAATTCAACAACAAAACCTGTTACAGGTTTTTGTTGATTTTCTGCTGCTTTAAATAAAGTATATATATATATATATTATATATATATATATACAATTGACGAATGCCCAATTTAAACTTGGAAGTATATAATAATACTACCGACAGCACTGGGTAATTCTGAAGGTGGACGGGCTTTATACTGTACTCTACCACACTCCTAACAGAATGAATGAATGAATGTATATATGTATGAATGTATGTATATTCCTGTACTTGTTTCAATCATTTGATTGAGGCCATGCTGGGGCACCACCTTGAAGGGTCTTAGTCAAACTAATTGACCACAGGACTTATTTCTTAAGCCTAGTACTTGTTCTATTGGTCTCTTTTGTCAAACCACTATGGAATGGGGATGTAAACACACCAACACCAGTTGTCAAATGTTGATGGGGAAACAAACACACAAACACATTTTCAATGGAGTTTTTCAGTTTCCATCCCCTAAATCCACTGCTATAGCCCAAAGCTATAGGAGAAGACACTTGCACAAGGGTTTTTCTTTTCTCCCAACTGACCCTACCATACTGTGTAGTCAACAAAATCAAAAACAAACCATGTGCATACGTGAAATTAAATACATAAAATTGCAACAATTTACACATCACACCCTGTATATACATATATATGTGTGTATGTGTGTATATATATATATATATAACCCATGCTAGCATGGAAAACGGACGTTAAATGATGATGATGATGATATATATATATATATATATATATATAGGCACAGGAGTGGCTGAGTGGTAAGTGGCTTGTTTACTGAACACATGGTTCTGGGTTCAGTCCCTGTGTGTGGCACCTTGGGCAAGTGCCTTCTGCTATAGCCTTGGGCCAACCAAAACCTTGTGAGTAGATTTGGAAGACGAAAACTGGAAGTAGCCTGTCATATATATATGTGTGTGTGTGTGTGTGTGTGTGTGTGTGTGTGTGTGTGTGTTTATGTTTGTCCCCCCAACATCGCTTGACAAGCGATGCTGGTGTGTTTTCGTCCACATAACTTAGTGGTTCGGCAAAAGAGACCAATAGAATAAGTACTAGGTTTACAAAGAATAAGCCCTGGGGTCGATTTGCTCGACTAAAGGCAGTGCTCCGGCATGGCCACAGTCAACTGACTGAAACAAGTAAAAGAATATATATATATGTACGTGTATATATGTGTGTATGTATATATATATATTTATATACACAAACACACACAGGTTGTCATATCTCATACATAAATACAGCCAAATACTGTTGAAACAGGCCCAAACATATACACACACACACACAGATTATTGCGATATTACCTCGAATATGAAGAGGCTAAACAGGAAAACATAAACAAGACGTGTGCTAATACAGCTTGCTCACACTCGCACACACACACACACACACAATAGAATATCGATATGCTGTATTTCACACATATACACACACTCACTCATGTGCATGCACACACACACACACACACACACAAGTCTGATGATCTGCTGTAATTCACACACACACACAAGAACATATATTTAAAGGCCTTCACACACACACACACACACACAAGAACATATATTTAAAGGCCTTCACACACACACACACACACACAATAACATTTACACAACCACAGCAAAATACTGCTTTGTCCTCGTGTCAAATACACACTGATGCAACGTGATAGAAATAACAGCTTAATCTCTCTCAAACCACACAATAATTTGTTAAATAACAACACAATCAATGTGGCTGTGAGTTCCACAAAATGGTCATGGTTGGAATATCTTTAGTCATAGTTTTGCTCAGAGATGCCCTAGCAATGTACATAAACAGACATCTAAACAGTTACAGGCAAATACGCAAGGGCAGACATAAGGGATGTTGTGCTAGAAATAGCAGCCAAATTACTTTGAATCACTCTCACAGAATTTTAAATAGAGGACATATTTTTCATAGTGAGATCCAAGATAACATTATATCTGATACTGACTGGATGGCCACAAGTGGAATAAGTTTTGATCACAGGACTGTTTGATGAAGGTTGACCTAGGGTTAAACATCAATATAAACATATCCAGCTATTGCATGAACTGGAGGTCAGTCACATAGTGACACAGAAATAATTGCTGTGTGTTTGTGTGTAATGTGTATATGTGTATATATGTGGAGGCGCAATGGCCCAGTGGTTAGGGCAGCGGACTCGCGGTCATAGGATCACGGTTTCGATTCCCAGACCGGGCGTTGTGAGTGTTTATTGAGCGAAAACACCTAAAAGCTCCACGAGGCTCCGGCAGGGGATGGTGGTGATCCCTGCTGTACTCTTTCACCACAACTTTCTCTCACTCTTACTTCCTGTTTCTGTTGTACCTGTATTTCAAAGGGCCGGCCTTGTCACTCTCTGTATCACACTGAATATCCCCGAGAACTACGTTAAGGGTACACGTGTCTGTGGAGTGCTCAACCACTTACACGTTAATTTCACGAGCAGGCTGTTCCGTTGATTCGGATCAACCGGAACCCTCGTCGTCGTAACCGACGGAGTGCTTCCTCCCCTGTGTATATATATAATGACAAGTGACCGAGACCTTTGGAGAGATACGCTGTGCTTGAGAAGACCCATGAAGCCAAGTGAGATCGAAGTCATGGCCGATGCCAGTGTTACACAACTGGTCCATTTAAAAGCATCCTTCAATCAGGTGAGATGCTGTGCTTGTGAAGACCTGCTGAACCGAGTGAAATCATAGTCGTGGCTGATGCCAGTGCCGTCTGACCGGCACCCATGCCATTGGTATGTAAAAAGCACCGTTCGAGTGTGGCCGATGCCAGTGCCGCCTGACTGGCTCCCATGCCAGTGGTATGTAAAAAGCACCATTCAGGCATGGCCAATGCCACAGAGTGGTTAGCATTAGGAAGGGCATACAGCTGTAAAAACCTTGCCAAATCAAATTGGAGTCTGGTGCTGCCTCCCAGCTTGCCAGTCTTCAGTAAAACCGTCCAACCCATGCCAGCATGGAAAGTAGACGTTAAACGATGATGATATATATATATAAAATTATAACTTAGAGTATCTAAGAAATACCGCCATGCTGGAAATAGCAGCCAAATCGTGGCGGTATCTCTTAGATACCCTGAGTTATAATTTTAATAATAATTATTACCTTTGAAGGTTTTTATTCCCATGCTGGCCACTTGATAAGATTGATATTTAAATTAACAATCTTATCCTTATATATATATACTAGCAGTATCGCCCGGTGTTGTTCGGGTTTGTAAGGGAAATAACTATATAAGCATTTTTAGAGAGTTATAGCCAAAAAATAGCAAAAAAAATGCATTAAAAATGGAAAAAAAATTATGGTAAATTTTTTTTTAAATCGTTGACTCATCGTAGACATTTTCTGTTTTGGTGTCTTCAAGCCATGAAGTCGTTGTTCTAAAAGAACGCTGGTCTCCTTGACAACGCATTACGACGTTGATTTCCTTACATTCCCTTCCCCACAGCTTCACGAGGGAGGGAAGAAGGGGGAGAAGCAACACAGGTGCAGATGTGAGCGTGGACGCCAACTCCGCCGCTATCGACACACGATGCATTTTATGCATTAAAATGGAATAAAAAATGATGTTAAATTATTTTTAAAATCGTAGACTCATTGTAGACGCGCGCTAATACTCAGACGGGCTCGATATGAATCACGACTATAAGATACCCGAATTTGGTTAAACTGCACCGCAAAATGTGGGAGCAGTTATGAATCTAAATCGAAGGGGACAGACACTCACACAACTACAGTTTTATATATATAGATATATTAAGCACATAGTTTATATCTATTGAGAAGAAGGAAAATGGAGATTAGGAAGTTAACAATTATTTATTGGACATCTTCGCTTCTTACAGCTGTTTCAATTAATTCTCAGTAATTTAATTACAAATTTATACATTCAATTTGCATTTATGTGACATGAGCAAAATTTCATCAGAGAAAAAAAGATGTACCAAGGAATGTTGATATGCAGACCTATCAATTCATTTCAGCAGACAATAAATAATTGTTGATTTCCTTATCGCCATTTACTTTTCTCCTTTTAACTCTGTGTGTGTATGTGAAGGTGCAGTGGCCCAGTGGTTAGGGCAGCGGACTCGCGGTTAGAGGATTGTGGTTTCAATTCCCAGACCAGGCATTTTGTGTGTTTATTGCGTGAAAACACCTAAAAGTTCCACGAGGCTCTGGCAGGGGGTGGTGGCGACCCCTGTTGTCCCCTTTCGCTACAACTTTCTATCACTCCCTCTTCCTGTTTCTTGAGTTACGCTGCGATGGACTGCCGTCCTGTCCAGCTGCGGGGGAACACATACACCACAGAAACCGGTAAACCGGGCCCATGAGCCTGGCTAGGCTTGAAAAGGGCAACGTTTATCATTTTATATATATATATAAACCAAATCGTGGCCGATGCCAGCGCCGCTTTGACTGGCTTCCGTGCAGGTGGCACGTAAAATGCACCAATCCGACCGTGGCCGATGCCAGCCTCACCTGGCACCAGTGCAGGTGGCACGTAAAAAGCACCCACTACACTCTCAGAGTGGTTGGCGTTAGGAAGGGCATCCAGCTGTAGAAACATTGCCAGATAAGACCGGAGCCTGGTGCAGCCTTCTGGCTTCCCATATCCCCGGTCGAACCGTCCAACCCATGCTAGCATGGAGAACGGACGTTAAACGATGATGATATATATATACATGTGGAGGTGCTGAAAACTTCTTGGCTTTGAGGGTATCATGAAAGGCCTGGTTAGAGTCCCAACTTTCCGAGTTCTTTTACAGGGCTTAGAAAAACTGAAGGACTGCGGCAATAAGTGTGTGAATCTGAGAGGAGGGGAATATGTTGAATAAAAACATAATTAACTGATCCTCATCCTTTTCTTTTCTTTTATCCAGAGCCAGGAACTTTTCAGCTCCCCACCCCCCTCCTGTATACACCAAATTAAATTGGTTTTGCTACACACCTATCAACTTGGTGCTATTCTCTTTCATTGTTGTAATTGCTTTTGATGTTGACTTTTAAAAACGTTGTTCCAAGAAGTTAGTTTCACATCTGTTACGACCAGATTTTCTTAGATTCCATTTCTGCTTCTAATGATCGTCTTACTTCACACTTTGATATCATGTGATGGTTGTAAACAAGATCACTGACATAAAAGCTGGGTGTTGCTTGTGTTCGGTCTTAAATGAGAAAAATAAAAAAAAACTGAGAAAAAAAAATTAAAAGAAAAAGTGTATGCCTGGCCTTGGGAAAATATTATCTTGCTTGGAGACAGGTGAAAGTTGGTGAGAAGAAGAGTTTCTGGTTGTAGAAAATATACCTCACCAAATTCTACCTGACCCGGGCAACCAAGAAAAAGGGGATGGATACATATACACACATATATACACACATATATACATACATATATACATACATATCTACGCACATACATACATATATGCACACACACATACATACATGGTGGCTGCCCCCTCGTTATCGAGTATGGCCATGGCACGAAGCTTAATCAATGTTGTTATCGTGCAATACCTGTGCATACATACATACATACATACAAACACAAAACATGAAACTCTCAGCCCTTGAGTCACTCTGTTGCTTCTGCTAGATATTAATAAAAACTATGCATGTACTCATATTTCGAGTTCTATTTCTCCTGTTTGCACCAACACACACAAATACACACACACACACACCATATATATATACAGTATGTACATATATAAACACACACACACACACACACACACAGTCCAGTTATTGTAGGGACAGCCACCAACTTTCCACTCACCCAATTTCTAGCTATGAAGCCATATGACACCAAACAGATTGTTAGATTGGTAAAAGAGGTGGGGACGGTATATAGTGTTTGTATTGGTGTGGTCATGGCTATGAGGTGGTGGTGGTGGTGGCGGCAGCGGTGGTGGTGGTGGTGATGGCGGCGGTGGCGGCAGTGGTGGTGGCGGTAGTGGTAGTGGTAGCAGTAGTACTAGTAGTAGTAGTAGTAGTATCTATGCTATTTAAAGCAACAACAACAGCAGCAGTAGTAGCAGCAGCAGATGTTGCAACTATTGAGGTTAGGAAATCTTGTTATTTTTCATAGTTTTATATTGAGACAGTGATGTGGTGATGTGGAGGCTATGATGGTTCTGCAACTTCAGAAAAAACAATAATACCAAAGTACTTTCCTTAAGCTCCAATATATATATATCATCATCATCATTTAGCGTCCGCTTTCCATGCTAGCATGGGTTGGACGGTTCAACTGGGGTCTGGGAAGCCAGAAGGCTGCACCAGGCCCAGTCAGATCTGGAAGTGTTTCTACAGCTGGATGCCCTTCCTAACGCCAACCACTCCATGAGTGTAGTGGGTGCTTTTTACGTGCCACCAGCACAGGTGCCAGACGAGTCTGGCAAACGGCCACAATCGGATGGTGCTTTTTATGTGCCACCGGCATGGGGGCCAGGCGAGGCTGGGAACGGCCACGAACAGATGGTGCTTTTTACGTGCCACCGATACAGGGGCCAGGTGAGGCTGGCAACGGCCACGAACGGATGGTGCTTTTTACGTGCCACCGATACAGGGGCCAGGTGAGGCTGGCAACGGCCACGAACGGATGGTGCTTTTTACGTGCCACCGATACAGGGGCCAGGTGAGGCTGGCAACGGCCACGAACGGATGGTGCTTTTTATGTGCCACCGGCATGGGGGCCAGGCGAGGCTGGCAACGGCCACGAACGGATGGTGCTTTTTACGTGCCACCGATACAGGGGCCAGGTGAGGCTGGCAACGGCCACGAACGGATGGTGCTTTTTATGTGCCACCGGCATGGGGCCCAGGCGAGGCTGGCAACGGCCACGAACGGATGGTGCTTTTTATGTGCCACCGGCATGGGGGCCAGGCGAGGCTGGCAACGGCCACGAACGGATGGTGCTTTTTATGTGCCACCGGCATGGGGGCCAGGCGAGGCTGGCAACGGCCACGAACGGATGGTGCTTTTTACGTGCCACCAGCATGGGGCCCAGGCGAGGCTGGCAACGGCCATGAACGGATGGTGCTTTTTACGTGCCATGCACATGAGTTGTCTAAGAGACCATAAGTTGGTGAGAAGATACACTCATATATCTGTCAGTAGGGTGGGTATACTCCCATATTCCCTTCCATATCGGCTATCTCTGATGAACGTAAAGTTATATAATCGGATTGTTACCAAACACTCCATTTCTTTACGTGAAACAGATTGGTAAGATCAGCCATGATGGACATTTAATACTATACGTTTCAGATAATATATATATAAGAAGCCCATCATATGTATATATATATATATATATATATATATATATACACACATATATATATATATATATATATACACACACATATATATATATATATATATAAGGTGATTAAAATCAAAATAAGTAACAAGGATATCCAGAGGTAATGCAGTACAATCATTTCATATATATATATATATATATATATATTTGTATGTATGTATATGTGGGTGTATGTTTGTGTGTCTGTGTATGTCCCCTCACCATCACTTGACAACCGATGCTGGTGTGTTTATGCCCCCGTAACTAAGCAGTTCGGCAAAAGAGACTGATAGAATAAGTACTAGGCTTACAAAGAATAAGTCATGGGGTCGATTTGCTTGACTAAAGGCAGTGCTCCAGTATGGCTACAGTCAAGTGACTGAAACAAATAAAAGAATATATATATATATATATATATATACACACACACACACACATATATATGTATGCATGTACGTATGTATGTATATGTTAAATAAAATGAGATAACAAAGCCAAGGCTGTGTGGAATTTACTGGATGTTTATAAAGAGAAAGGTAGTCTTACAGCTGTTTCTGGGATATTAGGGATATCCCTTCATCAGAGACGATGCGAGAGAGTTAACTAGAGGGAAATAGTAGAGTTCAATATAAGGATTTATTTTGGAAAAGGAAGCGAATAAGGAGTATATAGGGAAATAGGAGAATGAATGGAGAAATAAAAATATAAATGTATAAAGATGTTATAGACGCAATTCCATTATCCAAGGAAAATGGTGTGTAGGTAGAAGTGGTAGAAAAGAAGAGAAAAAAAAAAGAGTGTCAGTTGGTGGTCAAGATATTATGAGGGGGGATGGGAGATGAGTAGAAAGAGATAAGAATGTAAGTAATGAATATGTGTGTGGTGGGGGTGATATGTTAGAATGGTACTAGGGATGGGTACAGAAAAAGGTTTAGGGGGGAGGGTCTAAAGTGAGTAGTAAACCTCAAAATGGAAGGAAAGAATGGTCAAGTTTCTATAAATAGACTTATGTGCTTATTCTACTGGTTAATGTGATAATGTTGGTAGCAGAGAGAAAGAAAGAATGAGTGGACTTGGACAATGTGATATGATGTGTCTTGCTCAAGAACACAACATGCTGCCCAGTCCTGGAACTGAAACCACTATCTTATGATCATGAGTCCAACACCCTAACCACTAAGCCACGCGCCTCCACACTTGTTCCATAGTCGAGTGGTTGGTGCCTAAACTGGCTCCCTTACCTGAATAGCTTGCTGCTCTCATGAGGAGGGTGTCTGCACATGCAGCAGGACTAGAAAACAAAACCTGCTGAAGGACAGATGAGTTGTTTGTGGGTCAACAGTCATCGAGTTCGAGAAGGCCATGGCAAACCAATTCAACGTCTCTGCCACGAAAACACCACGAGAAGGTCGGAACAGAGTAAGGCTATGGCTTCATTCGATGGAAGAACTGGTTCTTAATCTGGAAGATTTTCATTGTGGTGTCATCGACGGGCTACAAATGCATGTGATGACGATGTTGATGGTGAATGTAAGCAATGAGGTTTCTGTTGTGGTAAAGAGAGTCATCGACACCCCCGTGGGATTGGAAGAATGGCCTAGCCGAACTCTTATACAACATAGTGTATTGGAACAGAAGTCATAGGAATTGTTGAGAGTTTGTATTTATTGGAGTATCGTGTTTAGTGGAGCAATTTGAAGTACGTCGTGTGAAGACGGTTGTGTCTATCCCCGCTTTGTGGAATCTGTATATCCAACCTATAGAAGGATACAAAAGTTTCATTTCCTCTTTCTTCCTTACTGAACCAAATGGAAAGTCAAATCCACCACCACCACCACCACCACCACCACCACCATCAGTACAACTACCTCCACCATCACCATCACCACCATTTCATCCACCACCACCACCACCACCACCATCACCACCACCACCACCATCACCACCACCACCACCACCACCACCACCATCAGTACAACTACCTCCACCATCACCACCATCACCACCACCACCACCACCATCAGTACAACTACCTCCACCATCACCACCACCACCATTTCATCCACCACCACCACCACCACCACCACCACCACCACCACCACCATCAGTACAACTACCTCCACCATCACCACCACCACCATTTCATCCACCACCACCACCACCACCACCACTAACAACCTCTCTTATCTGCAAACATGTAACTCCTTCGTCTGCTATCTCTTCAACTAATTAACAAACCAACAAGGGAACCACTAATTAAGTAAATAGATCTCCGCTGGAATTTCCAATCATAATTATTCCGCTGTTCAATCAACTGAACTCTCCACTCTTTGAATTGCAATGCAAAACGGCAGAGTATTCCACAGGCACCATTTGCATCTTGAATCAGAGTGATGCAGTGAGTGAGAAGGCTGGGTGGTGAGACGTTTGCTTCCTGAACACATAGCTCCTAGGTTCAATCCCACTGAGTGGAACTTTGGGCAAGTGTTTCTTACTATAGCCTTGGGCCAATCAAAGTCTTGTGAGTGGATTTGGTTGGTGGAAACTGAAAGAAACCCATTGTGAGTTTGTGTGTGTGAGTGCGAGGGTGTGTGTGTGTGTGAGAGAGAGAGTCACTTTGTGTCTATGTTTGTGCTCCTCCGTCACTCGACAACCAGTGTCAGTATGTTCACACCCCAGTAACTTAGAAGTTCAGCAAAATGGAACAACAGAATAAGTACCAGCTAAAATTTAAAAAAAAAAGGAAAATGTACTGTGGTTGATTCATTTCACCAAAAATTCTTCAACGCAGTGCCCCAGCATGGCCACAGTCTAATGACCAAAATGAGTAAGAGAGTAAAAGATATGAAAATCCATTCACAGGGTTTCCACCCTAGATGCCATTGACCCAGCCCTCACACAAAAGACTTTGGTCAACCGAAGGTGAAAGGGTTTAAGGCTGGAACCAACCACACAAAAGCACAAGAATCCTCTTTTCTCTCCAAAGCCATGTCTTTTTTTATTGATTGAGTTTTCTCTAAATTCACAGAAGAACAACTTTCTGTTTAATATTCAAAGCTGCTGACATTGCAGCTCTGTTGGCCAACGATGACTAATTGCTCTCTCTCTCTCTCTCTCGTCTAACATTTCCACTGAGATATAAACAATTAACAACGTCTGGGCATTGAATTTCTTTTTTGCAGAAGAAGAGGGCAGCCTCTATGTGGTTGTTCAACTTGCTGGAAACAGCAGCTGAGTTTCCCTACCATCATGAGAAAAAGAGATGATAGAATATGTTGCTCTTTCTACACAATTTTCAGGTAGCTGTGTGGTAAGAAATTTACTTCCCAACCATATGGTTCCTGGTTCAGTCCCACTGTGTGGCACCTTGAGCAAGTATCTTCTACTACATTTGTAGGGCTGACCGAAGTCTTGTGAATGAATTTGGTAGGTGGAAACTGAAAGAAGCCTGCTGTGAACGTATAAAGATGTGTGTGTGTGGGTATGTGTGTGTCTTTGTGTCTATAGTTGTCTCCTCCCATCACTGCTTGACAACCAGTGTTGGTGTGTTTACGTCCCAGTAACCTAGCGGTTCAGCAAGAGAGATTGATAGAATAAGTATCATGCTTAAAAAAAAAACACTGGGGTTGATTTGTTTGACTAAAAATCTTTCAAGGTGGTGCCCCAGCATGGCCACAATCGGATGACTGAGACAAGTAGAAGATATATACCTGAGAGATAGGTGGAATAGCCATGGTTGGAATGCCTTTGACTATTGGACTGTTCTATCAGGACTAATTGGGAGTGAAACAACAACAACAACAACTACTACTACTACTACTATCAATATAGTATGTCAACATTTAATTAACTTGACACAGTCACTTAAATTGTTAGAAATAACAGCCAAACTGCTTCAAATTACACCTACCATCTTAGACTGGATGAACATATTGACCAATAGACTCCTAGACATACACAAAAGACATGATGGTCAGAGCTGGCACACCTTTGACTGTAGGTCTCTTCTGTCAGAACTGATCCGGAAGGAAACAAGTTTCCATAAAGTCAGAGCCCCCGGGGAGGCCAAGATTGTTGTCTTATTGCTTACTACTGGAACTTGTGACCGGATATAGGTACATACACTGGACCATTGGACTGTTGCTCTGGACTTGTCCAGGTCTAAAGCTAATTTGTGCTGTGATTATATATGTTGGGGTCCCAGTTCAGTGCTTTACCCAGGGGCATTATAAAGCTGTTAAAGTAGCCATGCTTACAGAAGACCTTCACCTCCATCAATCTTGGTTCACCAAATATTTATACTGGGAAAGATTCTTTTCCGTGGTGCCAGCCGTGATAAGGAGTTTCTATGGAGGACTGGCAGCTATCCATGCGTGCAAGTGTCTCCTGTCTTTACCAATAATGTTGTCCAAGGGTTGGTACAGCTTGGCACTAGAATCATCGCAGACACGCTCAGAAGCATCACAAGGTATTTTGTCTACCAATTCTACCAATCTATTGCTCCAGATTGGTCTTACAATTTATTAACAACCTGTTATGTCCTGCATTATGACGATGTATTTTGTCATATCTGCGAGACTGGCCTGAACAGCATACCTCTCTGATTGACATTACTGACTGTGTCAGTCCACTATTTATCAGTAATGGACCAACCCACTTCTCACCTGGGGGTGTCCGCCACAACACAACCAAAGGTGACCTCATTAGGGTTTGAACTGAGTACATAAAACCCCAAAACCAATACTTGCCATCATTTTGTCCAGCTCTCTAACCACTCGGCCAAACTACCACCTTCAACAAAGTTAGTAATTATCATTTTAATATAATTATAATTTAATGATTATAATTTTAATGAAGAGAATTTTAGAGTAATTAACCTCATCTTTAGATTGTATATTGATGATTTTTATATCTGTGGCTATAAGTAGCAGAAATATAGACGCTCACATTAAGAGGTTAATAAGCATGAAATTTCTGAAGTGATTAGCAGCAACTTGTCTCAGACATAGTTAAAACATGAAAACCATTCAAGTCGTTATCCTAAACTCCTCATGGCCAGAGTTTTAATGAAATTACAATATTTTTGTGTTTTAATTAATTTTGAAAGATCATCAAAGGTTTGAAGGAATTTAGCGAAATGGTTAATTATATTGTTGTTATTATTATTGAAGTGAGGGCGCGTGGCTTAGTGGTTAGGGCATTTGGCTCATGATCGTAAGGTTGTGAGTTCGATTCCCGGCGACGCGTTGTGTCCTTGAGCAAGACACTTTATTTCACGTTGTTCCAGTCCACTCAGCTGGCAAAAATGAGTTGTACTTGTATTTCAAAGGGTCAGCCTTGTCACTCTCTGTGTCACGCTGATTATCCCCGAGAACTACGTTAAGGGTACACGTATCTGTGGAATGCTCAGCCATTTGCACATTAATTTCACGAGCAAGCTGTTCCGTTGATCGTATCAGCTGGGACCCTCGTCGTCGTAACCGGCGGAGTCTTTAAGATTATTATTAAAACAGCAAGAAAGCAGCAAGCTGGCAGAATTGTTAGCTCCCCGGGCAAAAAGCTTAACAGTATTTCATCTGTCTTTATGTTTTGAGTTCAAATTCTGTCGAGGTCAACTTCACCTTTCAGGGTCGATAAATTAAGTACCAGTTGCATACTGGGGTCAATCTAATTGACTAGCAACCCTCCCCCAAAATTTTGGGGTTTATGCCTAGAGTAGAAAAGAATCGTTAGCACACTGGGTGAAATGCTTAGTGATATTTCGTCTGCCATTATGTTCTGAGTTCAAATTCTGCCAAGGTCGACTTTACCTTTCATCCTTTCAGAGTCGATAAATTAAGTACCAGTGAAACACTGGGGTTGATCTAATCAACTATCCCCCTCCCCCAAATTTCAGGCCTTGTGCCTAGAGTAAAAAGGATTATTAAAACAGCAAGCTGGGCAGAATCGTTAGCAGTCCAAGCAAAATGCTTGGCAGCTTTTCATTTGTCTTTTTGTTCTGAGACCAAATTCTGTTGAGGTTGACTTAGCCTTTCATTCCTTAAAGAATTGATGAAATAAGAACCATTGATCACTGGTGTCGGTGTAATTGACTAATCCCTGCCCCACAAACTTCAGGCCTTGTGTCAAAAGCAAGAAAGATTATTATTTTTAGAATGGTGAGCTGCCAGTATTGCTAAGTGCTTAGCGACGTTTCTTCTGCCTTTATGTTCTGAGTTCAAATTCCTCCAAGACTGTCTTTGCCCTTCATCCTCTTAATGTAACTTGCAAGTGTGAAAACCCCTGCTGCTCCAACGACACACACACACACACACACACACACACACACACACACACACACACTGTCATTGTTGTTGTCATCATCATCATCATCATCATTCTGTGTTCCATGTTCTTTATGTTCTGAGTTCAAATTCCTCCAAGACTGACTTTGCCCTTCATCCTCTCAAGGTCAATAGATTAAGTACCAGTTGAGCACTGGGGGTCAATGTAATCGACATACCCACTCCCCTGGAACTGCTGGCCTTGTGCCAAAATTCAAAATCCTTATTATTATCATCATCATTATTGTTCTGCATTTGCAGGGGCCAAACGTGGGAGCTAAATACAGGAACGTTTACACTACATGTTTCCACAATATATAACATTGATCCATATGCTTCTAGCAAACAGTATTATTGTTGTGCAATTGCGATATAAAATGAATAAGACAAAACGTAGTCATTGATAATTCAAGCGTCTAAAACCGCCGTCTACTATTTTGGCATCCAAATGCCAAGGAGTATCAGCATTATTTCTATTTATTCAAACATTATTTGGTAATTTTGCCAATAAAATCTAAAAAGGTCCAAGGTAATAGTTTATGCAGTTAAATAATTGAAAATAAAAGGTTTTCCTATGAAAAGTCTGCCTTTCATATGTAAATTGACAATTGTTGGAGTAATAATTTGTCAGGTATATTAGAATTTTCCACTTAGCAACACATTAAGTGTGAGGTGGGTGCATTTTGGGGTCTGTATGCAAATTTAACAAAGATTTTTATTTGCGTTTCAGTTGGAAATTTTTTTTTTTTAGGAAAAAAAAAGACAAAGAAATTGAACTGAATAAAGAAATACTTGAAAGAGGGATCAGTTGGGGGTGGGGGGAGTGAATGGAGAGGGAACAAATTAGGAGAGTGATGACTGACTGACTGACGGTGGGAAGTGGAAAGAATATGGGAGAGAGAGGAGAGCGGGAGGAGAAAGAGAGTGAGGGGAGAGAGAGGAGAGGGGTAGAAGGAGAATGAGGGGGGGGAGAGGAGAGCGGGAGGAGAAGGAGAGTGAGGGGGAGAGAGAGAAGAGAGCAAGATTGGGTGAACAAATACAAAAAGAATGAGAAGTAGGGAGAGGAAATGAGGAAGGGGCAAAGAATGCAGGAGAGGGGGTAGAGGAGAGGTTCGATGGAGGGTGTAGAGGAGAGGTTTGATGGAGGGGGGAAAGGGTTTAGAATAGAATCAAGATGAAGGTTTAAATTGCCAAACAATATAAATTAAGAATGAAAAAAAAACAAAAGGAGAATTAAAGCTTTTGTTTTGTTTTAGGAGATGACTATTAACGATGTTTATTAATTACAGTAATAGGCATAGGCATGGCTGTGTGGTAAGAAGCTTGTTTTCCAACCTCATGGTTTTGGGTTCAGTCCTACTGCATGGCACCTTGGACAAATGTCTTCAACTACAGCCTTGGGCTGACCAAAGCCTTATGAGTGGATTTGGTAGATGGAAACTGAAAGAAGCCCATTGTATATATATATATATATATATATATATATATATATATATATGTGTGTGCGTGTGTGTGTCAATGTTTGTCCCCCTCACCACTGCTTGACAACCGGTGTTAGTTTGTTTATGTCTCTGTAACTTAGCGGTTCGGCAAAAGAGAATTATAAAATAAGTATCATGCTTGAAAAAGATAATAAGCACTGGGGATGATACATTTGACTAAAATTGCTCCAGTATGGCTGTGACAAATAAAAAGGAAAAGATAAAGATAATGAAGATACGGTAATAACGAAGGCAAAGATCTTAATTAAGCATTGACACAAAAATCTGAAATGATGTAAAAGATAGAATTCTAAAGGAATTCTATAATGGGTTCAGCTCTTTTGGTTTTATCAGGGGTAGTTATTTGGACAAGAATGGCCAGGCATTCGTACATACACTGGACTGTTGCTCTGGATTTCTCCAGGTCTAATGTGGACCTATATACGTTGTGAGGTGTGTATCTGTTGTGATCCCAGCTCAGGGCTTTCTGTGGAACAAACTGTAGATTCTTGAGCAAAACACTTCATTTTGCTGTGGCTCCAGTCCACTCCCATTTCAGTGAGTCACCCTGCGATAGACTGGCTTTCCAATGAGAGGAGAATGTTGGCCTGGTTACCCAGCCAATGGGGTCAAGCACACTGTGACCTACATACTCATACACACACACATGCTTGTATGCATACACACACACATGCTTGTATGCATACACACACACATGCTTGTATGCACACACACATGGCACATACACACACATGGGTAGAACAGAATAGATATTTTCTTTCACTCACTTTTAGACATTAAACATAATGGACACTCAGACATCCCACTTAGAGTTCCTATGATTTTTCTCATCCTCAGGAAAATATCTCATCATCATGATTATCACTTAACATCCGCTTTCCATGCTGGCATGGGTTGGACTGTTTGATTGGGGCTGGTGAGCTGGAAGGCTGTACCAGACCCCGAGTCTGATTTGGCATGGTTTTCTATGGCTGGATGCCCTTCCTAACACCAAACCTTTTGAGAGTGTAGTGGGCACTTTTTATGTGCCACCGGCACAGGAGCCTGTCAGGCGGCACTGGCATCAACTATACTTGAATGGTGCTTTTTACGTACCACCAGCATGGGAGCCAGTTAGGTGGCACTGGTGCTGGCCACGGCTACAATCTCACTTGGCTTGCTGGGTCTTCTCAAGCACACACACACACACACACACAATGGGCCTGTGTGCTATGACCATGTACCAAATCACTTGAGGTTGCAGTCAAAGGCAGTCTCGCAGTCGGTGCAGAATGGGACCACACCCAGAGTCAGATGGTTGAGAAGCCAACTACTGTATCCATGCAGCCAGAGTCTGAGGAGAAGACAAAGCAGCCAGATGGTTGTGTGTTGGAGATGTGGAGGCACCGAGATTCCGGTGTAGGAGTGGCTATGTGGTAAGTAGCTTGCTTACGAACCACATGGTTCCGGGTTCAGTCCCACGGCGTGGCACATTGGGCAAGTGTCTTATACTTATAGCCTCGGGCCGACCAAAGCCTTGTGAGTGGATTTGGTAGACGGAAACTGAAAGAAGCCCATCGTATATATATGTATATATATATATATATATATATAATATATATATATATATCACAATCAAGGAACGGCCATAATAGGCCATTCACCCACTAGAATAACAGCCAAAAAGCTTCAACCGCAAAATAACATTAATTCTGTAAACCAGGAGAAAATTAAAAAAACATTTACCCTGAAATTCCTTATACGATGCACCGTTTCGTCTACTGTTTAATGGTAAACTATCCTGATTAAATTAAATCAAGCCAATCTACCATGCATCGTATAAGGAATTTCAGGGTAAATGTTTTTTAATTTTCTCCTGGTTTACAGAATTAATGTTATTTTGCGGTTGAAGCTTTTTGGCTGTTATTTCTAGTGGGTGAATGGCCTATTATGGCCGTTCCTTGATTGTGATATTGAACTTAAAAATGGTTTATGACTATTTAATTTTTCCCACTAGGCCGCTGGGGGCAAAAGAATTCTACAAATTTTTTGCCTCCCTATATTGATTAATATATATATATATATATATATATATATATATATATATATATATATACACACACACATATATATGTTTGTGTGTCTGTGTTTCTCCCCACAACATCGCTTAACAACCGATGCTGGTTTGTTTACGTCCCCGTAACTTAGCGGTTTGGCAAAAGAGACCGATAGAATAAGTACTAGGCTTGCAAAGAATAAGTCCTGGGGTCGACTGGATCGACTAAAAGGCGGTGCTCCAGTATGGCCGCAGTCAAATGACTGAAACAAATAAAAGAATAAAAGAAAAGAAAGAAAGTGTCACAAGACACACTAATCACTAGAAAACATCAGATGTCATCAAGAGAAGAGAGAGAGAGAGAGAGATGCTGTTGTCTGTTGGAAGTAATTAATTTTGTCATTAGCATTGGTTCATTGTTCATTTTGTTTAATTACACACCTCAGAAGTCATTTATTGATTCTGTAATCCACTTATATTCTATACAACAATTACAACAACATTGAAAGGTTGAGATTAACTTTGAGGAAACGTGGGTTGTCGTTTCTTTTACTGGAATGATCTGGAGGAAGGGACAATGCCCATAGCTTTCACAGATTGTTGAAATTTATGCGATTAACCCTTTTGTTACCAACCCGGCTGAAACCGGCTCTGGCTCTGTAGTACAAATGTCATGTTTTCATAAGTTTTGAATTAAAATCTTCCAGCAAACCTTAGTGCCACTTTATCTTCCTAACACTAGCTGAATGATAACGAAGTTATTTTACTAAATTATTTGTTGTATTTAAAGTAATTGAAAGAAACACAGAGCATCCCAAAATAAATACAGTAACGAAAGGGTTAAATATGCCTACAATATGCCTTGATGGAGGGCAGAGAACCCACCCTACCAACCGAACCTAGCAGAGACTAACCACACCGTTTTTAACCATTTACCATTCAGGTTCCTCTGCCAAATGTAATGCTTATTCAGTCTTTTATTCTTGTACTTGTTTCAGTCATTTGACTGCGGCCATGCTGGAGCATCACCTTGAAGGGTGTTTTAGTGGAAGAAATCGATCCCAGGATTTATTATTTGTAAGCCTAGTACTTATTTCTATCAGTCTTTTTTGCTGAACCGCTAAGTTACAGGGACGTAAACACACCAACATCGGTTGTCAAACGATGGTGTGAGGACAAACACAGACACACACACACACACATATATAATATATATGTGGAGTGGCTGTGTGGTAAGTAGCTTGCTTACCAGCCACATGGTTCCGGGTTCAGTCCCGCTGCGTGGCATCTTGGGCAAGTGTCTTCTGCTATAGCCCCGGGCCTACCAATGCCTTGTGAGTGGATTTGGTAGACGGAAACTGAAAGAAGCCTGTCGTATATATGTATATATGTGTGTTTATGTGTTTGTGTGTCTGTGTTTGTCCTCCTAGCATTGCTTGACAACTGATGCTGGTGTGTTTACGTCGCCGTCACTTAGCGGTTCAGCAAAAGAGACCGACAGAATAAGTACTGGGCTTACAAAGAATAAGTCCCGGGGTCGATTTGCTCGACTAGAGGCGGTGCTCCAGCATGGCCGCAGTCAAATGACTGAAACAAGTAAAAGAGTAAAAGAGTAAAGTGTATATATATATATATATATATATATATAACACATGACAGGCTTCTTTCAGTTTCCGTCTACCAATTCCACTCACAAGACACTTGCCCAATGTGCCATGCAGTGGGACTGAACCAAGAACCATGTTGTTGGGAAGCAAGCCTCTTATTTATTCACACTGTTTTGAATTAATCAAGCATTATCTTATAGCTTCAAGATTTTAATGATGTGATGATTGGTTTGTAAAATGGCATTGTAGTGTAGGTGTGAGAGGCTGGATCTGGCCAGTTTGAACATAAAACAGGAAGACTAATTTGGTTAAGATGTTGAAGTGGTCTAACTTAAAAGTGCTGTCTTTTGCAACATCATGTGACTTGAGTTCCAAACATCGGTTTAATAACGACAAAATTATTTTATTAAATTCTTCGTTATTTTAAAAATTCTTTGCAGAGTATATCAAGAAAGATCTGGTAACAAAAGCATGAAAGACATCAACCAGCATCTTGCTGAAAGTGAACTGTTTGAAAAGAGGCAAAACAGACACCGACGTGAGCTCCTAAACTCTGAGAACAGTTTCTCATTTGCACTTTTGAATTATTGGCATTTCTATTGATTTATTGACAAAATTAATTGAATATTTTATAAACAATAATGCCATTAGATGTTTCTAATGGCTTCATCAATAGTTCACAATATTTGCTGTACAGAGAATGACAAGAGGTGAATCTGTGTAACTAGGGATGAACAAATACCCCAAGGGACTTTGATTTATGCCTTAATTTATCGATTTTCCCTACAAATGTTTGCATCTTTCATAAATACACATTACTGAAAGATGCAGACATGTGCACATATAAACACACCTATTTATTTGCATACATCTATGATGGGCTTCTGCACAGTTTCCGTCTGCTGAATTTCCCTCATAAGTTATTCCCCAGCACCAAGCTGTGGAAGAAGACACTGGCCCAAGGTTCCTTGCAGTGGAATCAAACTAAATAAAACATGGTGGCAGAACAAATAATCACTACATGATTATGCCAAAACCTGCTTGAAGAACTTTCAAACAAATTGATGGAAAGCGGTCTTTTGATGATGGTTGTTGCTCTGACAGATATTGTTATATCCCAAGTCATCAATAGAATGGTTCTATCTGGCACTGTACCACTCCCAGTCGTACAGTGTTATTAGCCTCAAAAGGTCAGATTGTTATAATGTCCACTCAGCATCACAGTATAATTACTATATCAGCACAGACACGACTATCAACACGTACTCTCAACCTTCTCTTGACAACCAGCTACTGGTCTATTTGTGATGGCTGACTCCTACCACTTTTTACCAGGAGAGCTGTACAGTTTTACTACACAACACCTAGAAAGAAGATACTATCTCAGTGTGTTGTTGCTGATGACAAAGGACATAATTCTTTTCTACTCTAGGCACACGGCCCAAAATTTTGTGGGGAGGGGGCCAGTCGACTTGCTGACCCCAGTACGTAACTAGTACTTGATTTATCAACCCTGAAAAGATGAAAGGCAAAGTTGACCTCAGAGGAATTTGAACTCAGAACGTAAGGACCAACGAAACAAAGGACATAATTAAGCTTCCAATGAGTGTTTTATCATTACTACTGCCCTCATTTATCTCGTTAGTCTTTTAATCAAATGAATCAGAGAAATCAGTTTTGAAGGCTGGAATAATAATTAATATAAACCCTAATTATTAAGCACAGTTGCTTGGTTTCAAAGTTTTCTTAGCAACTCTGTAGGTTTGGGGTTCAGTTCTATTGCATGGCACCCAGCACAAACATGTTTTATTTTAGCCTCAGGCAGGCCAAAGCCTTGTAAGTAGATTTGGTAGATGGAAACTGAAAGAAGCCTATAGTATGTGTGTGCATGTCCTTCTCTTGACATCAGGCACTAATTGTAAATGAATGTCACCATCCTACAAGCGATGTCATTTGTTTTGCGTCTTCTGTGGAAACATGTCTGACCATTTGTGTTGTTTCTGTTCTTCCCAGAAAGTCAACTCTTTGGGAATTCCCCTTGGACATGTGTATTCTTCAGTCACCAGGTCAAAATAGTTTAAGAGGAACATTTGCACGATCCTCCACCCCCACTGCTTTTGGAGGTCATGCGACAGTTCTTTCTGCCAAACCAAACTATTCATCATCATCATTTACCATCCATTTCCCATGCTAGCATGGGAAATGGATGTTTTGACCAGAGATGGTAAAGCCAAGGGCCACATGGGGTACCAAAGTCTATTTTAGCTTTGTTTCTGCAGCTGGATGTCCTTCCGAACACCAAACACTTTACAGAGTGTACTGGGTGCTTTTGACATGGCACCAGCACAGGTGGGTTTTACATGGCACCAGCACAGGTGCCCCTTACAAAGAGCGAGCACATGTGGTTTTTACAAGGAGCCAACACAAGCATATTTAAAGTGACACCAGCATAGGTGCTTTTTATGTGGCATCAGCATAGGTGCCCCTTTTCAAGGAACCAGCACAGGTGCACTTTATATGGCACCAGGACAGTTGCTCTTTCCATGGCATCACCAATGGCACCGGTGCTTTTTATGCAGCACCAGATAAAGTTGAGTTTGTTGCTACATCGAGGCAGGATAGATGGTTCTAGAATATCTCTACCCACCGACACTGACTCTTCAGCCGAACAAATATATCGGGGAGTGAAGGATGGGGTTAGATTCAACAGTATGAATGGATAAGAGGAGATATATTTGGGCATCAGCAACACTTGAAAACAGCAACAACAACAATAAATAATAATAATAATAATAATAATAATAATAATAATAATAATAATAGTCAACAAAAAGAAAAACTAAATAGATGAAGAGACCAGTGAAATGTTGATTTCCTGTTGAGGAAGTGACGTCTGCAGAGGAACCAAGATGTCGCTATATAATCTGAGGGATAAATAAATGGTTGGTGGAGCAACAACATCTAAGACAGCACAGTTCTGCCTTGTATTTCTCATGCCCTGATGGAGAGACAAGCATCTCACAGAGATGTGTATCTTAGATACGTAACTTAATACATATAAAGAGGGCAGCGGTGGTGGTGGCAACAGTGGTGGTGGTGGTGGTGAAGCGATGTGGGTGTAATTGTTGACATGTGATTGCGTGAGGGACTAAGAAATAATGAAACACACCGAGAGATAGATAGATAGAGAGAGAGAGAGAGAGAGAGGAGAGAGAGAGAGAGAGAGAGAGAGAGTGTGTGTGTTATTCATAAACAAACTCAAATCTGAGATGAATATTAAAGATTGTCGGACAAAGACTGTCAGAGGGGATGTTAGTTGGAAGGAGAGAAGGAGGGAGATGCAAACAGGGGCAGGGAGACGGAGAGACAGATATGTGGGGCAACAAGGGTGACAAACAAACGGGTGTAGAAAGATGGAGACGGACTTCAGTTAGTGAGACTGACAGATTGAGAAATTGATAGACATAGATATATGGTAGGGGAGGGGAGGTGGGGATGGGGGGGTGAGAGATGGAAGGCACAGACACACAGACAGACAAATATATAGATGGATCATCAACAAGTAAATGGACCTTCATCAGTGTCAAGAATGAGGATTCAGTTGTTTGACCTCAACTGAATTATCTGCTCTTGAATTACCATGTGAGTGGCAGAGTATTCCACAGATATGCATACCCTTTACATAATCCAAGTGTTTGGCAAGGCTGTACCTTTGTATTACATGTACAATCTACCCAACAGACTGGTGTTATAACTTGCAACAATGAGGCAGGGTGGGAAATACCCAGGGGTACCTGCTGCATGGAAAACAAGCAGTAAAGTGGATGTTAACCATAAAATTTTAATAAAATGTATTTTGCTACTTTTCATGAGCAGAATTAAGGACTGTCAGTCTGATGTAGGGGATGTGACTGTTTAATTTGGACAGTCTGGCAGAGGTGGGGAGGTCACTGGCACTGGAAAGCCGAGAGCAGGTGGAGGTTGTTTACACTGATTGAGCATTTGTTTTGTATTTTGCTTTTTTGACAACTTTATCCACTTTTCAGGGCAATTTCCTTGCTATTTCTAGCATGTCTACTGATTACAAATAGGGTCCATGGTAGTTTGTATTTATGTTCGTTAATGAGTGTAGAGAAAAACAAGACATTAAACGAGAATGGTTGCCCCACATCATCTCTTTCTCCCTCTCCCTTTCACACACACACACACACACACACACATTCTGTCTTGTTCCAGTCCCAACCCCAGAACTTACTTATCAGTTACTTATTGATCTATTTATAACTGATATTTATTGATCTATTCTCTATATGGCTAAAGTACAGGAAATAACAAAAGATATCACTTCTTTTAATGTAAAGACACACATAAACACACACACACAGACACACAGACACACACACACATGCGCAGAAGGCAAGCTTCCACAATATTTTTGGTAAGTGATTTCACTCAGAAGGCGTTGGTTTGCCATCAAGACTACAATAGAAGACACTTGCCTACGGTGCCATGCAACAGGACTGAACCGACAGCTAAATGGTTGAAAAGCAAATTTCTTCAACCAAATAACACACACACACACACACACACAGACACACACACACACACACATACACACAAACACACAGACACACACACACACACACACACACCACACACATGCACACAAGGCAAGCTTCCACAATATTTTTGGTAAGTGATTTCACTCAGAAGGCGTTGGTTTGCCATCAAGACTACAATAGAAGATACTTGCCCACGGTGCCATGCAACAGGACTGAACCGACACTCTAAATGGTTGCAAAGCAAATTTCTTCAACCAAATAGCCATGCCATGAGTAGACTTCCAAAGACAGCCAAAACAGAAATACAATTATTGCGTGAAACTAAAGAAAGAACATTTACCGATAACAACCAGTTACTTTTAGATGATAAATAAAATGATATCCAGCATAGAATCCAGATTCTTTTTACAAGGAAAAAAGAAAATATGATAGAATTCCTGGTTATTATTTCAAAATAGTTGTGTTGACTGCTGCTTCGAAGCACTTCCTGCAATGTTAACAGAGCTTAGAATATGTCTAGAGATTGGCAGCGCTGAGAGTGTTTCAGCAGAAAAATATTAACAATGGAATTGCCAGTTGAAACGAAAAATATAACATTAAGTGGTGATTTTTTCTTCTTTTTTTTTTTTTTGCATGCATAAAAATGCACAATGGTGGAAATATGTTTCAACTCTATCTTCTCTCTCTGTCTACATATATCATCATCATGTGTGTGTGTATAAACATACATACATATATATACATATACATATATATATATATACATATATACATACATACATATATATATATATACACACACATGTATAGACAAACACATACACACACACACACATAATATTATCCTCATCAGTTATGTATAGTGTGTATGCATATATTATCCTTATCAGGTATATGTAATTGTGTGTGTGTGTCTCTCTCTCTCTCTCTCTCTCTCTCTCTCTCTCTATATATATATATATATATATTATATATATATATATTATATATATATATATATATATATATATATATATATATGTGTCTGTGTTTATACACACACACACACAGACATATATAAATGAATATTTACTAATGTCAGCAGAGAACATATAAGGAAACTCGATTCCGATAGTTTGCTTACCAACAAACAGAACATACAATAACGGTGTGGCGCCACCTGGTTATTTATATTCTGCAATCATTGTTTGTTTACTCTAAAAAACAAAGAAACATGTCCAATGAAAGGAGCCTCTACGTGGTTCCTCAACCTGCTAGAAATAGCATTTAAATCCCTCTCAAAACACATCATCTACCATCTGGAAAAGAAAAATGCAAGAATGCACCAAATAACACACTCCGAGATACACTATTCCTGAAAACAGCATGGAGCAGTCCTCGCCTAGCTAGAATAACATTGATCATATGACTGTTCCCTTAGGTCATACCTGGGGTTAAACAACAATAACAACAACCTACTATAAGGATTTGATACCAAATGAACCCCTAATTGCTGAACACATTATAATCAACATCTTTTCCCTATCCACCTTGACTATGCTCCACTGGACTATCAACCGTCAAGCGTTACCCCTGTCCCAACCCTCACCCCAGGGTGGTCGCTGTCAACCTCATTTATGTGAGTGTCTGCCCAAGAGACTCATCTGTTCCTCAGTCATATAATGATCAGACATACCAGTGTTTTCAGTGGGGAAATCAAGTCAGAGTTTTTGATTTTTAAATAATTTTTCTTATGGCAGAACCTGTGAGCCACATCATCCTTGCTTACAGGATTCTGTTGGACCAAACATTGGTTCATAATATTCCTGACAGCAACACCTATTATTAGAAGAGCCAGTTGACCCAAGAAAAACAATTATCAACAACGGACCTCATCATCATCATCATTTAACACATCATTATCATCATCATCAGCATGGGTTGGATGGTTTGATCAGAGCTGGTAAGCCGGAAGCCTGTGTCAGACTCCAATCTGATTTGGCAAGGTTTCTACGGTTTGATGCCCTTCCTAACGCCAACCACTCTGAGAGTGTAGTGAGTGCTTTTACATGCCACTGGCACGGGTGCCATTTGTATGACATCAGTATCTGCCACGACTGCAATTTTGCTTGGCTTGATGGGTTTTCATCTCAAGCATGACATGATGCCAAAGGTCTTGGTCATTGCCTCCATGAGGCCCAATCCTCATAAGGAACTCAGCCACTTTGCCTCTGTGAGGCCCATACAATGGTATAACAGATTCATAGACAGTTTCTGTCGAACAAATTCCACTCAAAGCTGTTCAGTCAATGCAAGGCCATTGTAGAAAACACTTGCCCAAGGACTGAACCAAGGGGCTACATGTTCGCAAGGTGAACTTTTGAACTACAACCCATACTCATGCCCCTAAACCCACTTCAGGTCTTAATGATTGTAGACAGGACTAACGGTTAGTGACTAATGAGTAAGATGTGAACTGGAATGAACTGGAATGAATTGTGGAGAGAATAACCACACATCATAACGGTGATGTTGTTTCTAGAGTACCAAATGTGGTGGTGGTGGTGGTGGTAGTACTTGTGGTTGTTATTGTTGTTGTGGTAGTAGCTATACTGATGACAATGCTGAGAGGCAGTACTTGTGGGTATTGTTGCCGTTGTGATATCAGGGGTGGTAGTAGCTGTTGTAGTGCTGGTGGTGGTGGTGGTGATGGTGGTGATGGTGGTTGGGGTGATAGTGATACTAGTGTGGGAGGGTGGTAGCAGTACTTGTGGTGGTTGTGGCAGTTGTAGTGGAGCTGTGGTTATTGTTGCTGTTGTTGGTGTTGTTGTTGTGGTGGTGGTGGTGGTGGTGGTGATTGGCAAAAATGGAGAACAATAACGATAATGATCAGAATGCAGATATGACGGTGAGGTTGGGGGGTGGATAAGAGAACTGGAGAGGAACAAAAAGTTAATGGAAAATAGTATTGGTGGTGGTAGCAGTGGTGTGGGGGGTGGAAGGAGTGTTGCAACGACAAAGTCATATTGAGATAATTTTAAGAAAATTTTAAGAAAAAAAAAAATAATAATTTACAAGATATGGAGGAGGGGGGAAAATAAAACAAAACAACAAATAATAATTAAAAACAATTTGAAAATTCTCAATTTCTTTTGTATGTTTTTTTTTTTAAGATGTGACATAAGCAGCAGAGAGTTAATAAAAGAACTGGGGGGGGGGGTAAGGAATCTTACACAATTTGGCCGGGTAGGGGGTGGGGGTGGGGCTCAGGATTTTAAAGAATAAGCAAAACCAGACACGGAAAAAGTTTACAAATGACCCAAAACTGTCAACTAACATTCTTCCAGATCTACATGCAAACGAAATTTCCAAAGTAGCCTCCAAGCTTTGTTGGAGCTCATTATTGTTGTTGTTGCTTGTTTGTTTGTTTGTTTTCTTTTTTTATCTATTTATATTTTTTGTATATTTGAAAAGAAACTATTTGCCTAACGATTTAATAAATATTTCAAGTGTTGGAGAAAAGAGCGAATATGTCTGCAGTGAAAAATTAAGTATGACAAGGAAATTGCTGTGAAAGTAAAAGTGAAAGTGAAAGTAGAGGGGGGGCACATAGTCAATCAGTGAGTAAATGAATCTAGCAAGCAATTGTATTGGATGGCCACTACATTCCACAGCTGGTTCACACATTATGCAGCCTCACAGCCTCTTTCCCCTCGCTTATTCATAGTTTTTCTAATCAATTGTGATCTGTGAATGCAGTTTACGCTGCCAGTTGGGAAGGCGGCATGGCTTCTAAACAACCTGATGACATCACCAGGAAATTGGCAACAGACATTCTTAACAGTCACAGATTCCAGTAAATTATCTTGGAGGAAGGCATTTGAAGAAAAGCAAAAATTGCACATGCGCATGAATATATTATCCACATGTCACATAGACACGCACACATTTCGTGTGTATATGCATGTGTATACAAACATATATACATATACACATACATATATACATGCATGTGTCATACATATACACATACACATACCTACATATGTGTATGTGTATATATATATATACATATATATACACACACACAAACACACATATATACATATACATACATATATACCTACACATACACATATACATATACTCATACACATATACATACACAAATACGCACATACACACATATATATACACAAACACACACATACACATATATACAAACACACACATATACAAACATGCATATACACACACACACACACACATACAAACACACACATACACACACATATATACACACATACATGTACACACAAAAGTGAGAATACAAAAATATATGAGTTTGTGAAAGTAACAAAAAGAAAATACAAACTGCACGCTCGAATAAGATTTGAACCGTGAACACGATCAACAGGAACAACAATACCACCAATAACAACAACAGCAACAACAAAACAATTATTTTCTATGATTCAGACTATTCCAGAAAATTCAGACAGAATCACTTTAAAATTCCTGCATATATGAGAATGTATGCGGGTGTCAATTATATATGTGTTTGTGTGTGTGTGTGTGTGTTTGTGTTTGTATATATTCATCACAGTGCCTTTACACACACACACACACACACACACACACGTATATGAATATGAAATATTGATATTCAATAGTAGATATGTGAATATATGAATGTATATCTGTTTAATTGAGGAATATATGTATTTTTATGTAATCAAATATGCATATAAAATTAAAATATATTGTGATGTCTTTGAAGATATATCTGAATGGATGCAAAAAAACAAAATAAAATTGTATGTATGCATATGTATATGTCGCAATGAAATGCGTTTTTGTGCGTGTGGTACGTGTGTGTGTGTGCACGCGCGCTTGTGCCCCTATTTATAGGCTTGGCTTAGCATTGATGTTTATACAAGGGCTCAAATAAAATTTTGTTGAACTTCAAAAAACAAGTGTGTATACATTATATATTATATATATATATATATATATATATATATTATATATATATAATATATATATATATATATATATATATATATATATATAATGTATATCTGTACATGTATCCATGTGCATGTAGGTGTGCATACATGTGTGTGTGTATGCATGTATACATGCATATGCAAACATATGTGTGCTTGTATATGTGTGCATGCATGTGTGTATATATATATGTATGTATGTATTTTACGATTTTGTTTTAGGCCTAGCAATATTTAAATCTTTATACATATGCTTCAGAATACAGTGTTAGACAAGTGCAAAGCATGATATAAATTATTAGATGACAAGGGAACAGGAATTATCTAATCAACTTCATTAGCTTACAGTTGTTTCAGCTATCAGATGCTGTGCACTCTGAGCTGAGTGCTTGTTCAGCATCTTACTGCTTCCTCAGAGCCATTAGAATGAAGCATTTGAATGCATAGAAATGATTATCTTATGCACACACACACATACACGATACATGAACAGAGAGAGAGAAAGAGATTCAGAAGCCTTTTGAGTATTTAAGTGATAAACAAGATGTCTATATTTTACAGCCATATCAGGTTCAATGTACGAGTTCTCATCTGATCAATGAAGTTAAGCAACACTGACCCTCATGACTACTTAGATGGGTAACCCCTTAGGAACCATGCTAGACCAAGCATCACCTTCACTGCCCATGTATAGCTATGACACAAGCATGGCTGTGGTCATAGAGAAGTTCACTTCCCAACAATGGGTTTTGGGTTCAGTCCCACGATGTGGAAACTAGGGAAGTGTCATCTAAGATAGAACTGGGCCAACGAAAGCCTTGTGAAAGAATGTGATAGGCACTGAAATAAACCCATCATGTGTGTGTGTGTGTGTGTGTGTGTGTGTATACACACACATCTTCTATCCTCTACTTGCTTCAGTCATTAGACTGTGGTCATGCTGGGGCACTACTCTGAAGAACTTTTAGCTGAATGAATCAACCACAGGGCTTATTTTTTTTTTTAGCCTGGGACTTATTCTCTTGGCCCGTCTGCTTGACCACTAAGTTACAGGGATGTAAACACACCAACACTGGTTGTCAAGCAGTGGGAAGGCACAAACACAGACACAAACACACACATACATACACAAATATTATATATATATATATATATATATATATATATATATATATATATATATATATATAATGTATATCTGTACATGTATCCATGTGCATGTAGGTGTGCATACATGTGTGTGTGTATGCATGTATACATGCATATGCAACATATGTGTGCTTGTATATGTGTGCATGCATGTGTGTATATATATATGTATGTATGTATTTTACGATTTTGTTTTAGGCCTAGCAATATTTAAATCTTTATACATATGCTTCAGAATACAGTGTTAGACAAGTGCAAAGCATGATATAAATTATTAGATGACAAGGGAACAGGAATTATCTAATCAACTTCATTAGCTTACAGTTGTTTCAGCTATCAGATGCTGTGCACTCTGAGCTGAGTGCTTGTTCAGC
>NC_043022.1:5577371-5612371 GCF_006345805.1 Octopus sinensis
TAAAAGAATATATATATACATATATTTGTGTATATATATATATATATATATATATTCATATTCATATATATATACATATACTCATATACATATATATACACATGCACATGTGTGTGTGTGTGTGTGTGTGTCTGTGGTGTGTGTATACAAGTATATATGCTGTATGAACACAATTACACAATTTGTAATCATAAATAAAAGAATGCATTTTTTTGTGTGTGCTTCCCTCCACCCTTATTGTACGTACATCACACAGCTTGTCTTCAAGTGTTTGAACACTTGTAAACAACAAAAGCAGTTTGAAATAGCAACAGAAGGCAGGAATGTGTTTAGCAAAGCAAAGAACGGCCAAATTCAATCAATAATGGTCCACTGCATGGAGTTGGGATAGGAGCAGGGAGTCTGACAGATGGCGGGGGGAGGGAGGAACAAAAAGCTGGTGGCACTTACATGTTTTCCAAGAGAGATAGTCTTTTCTCATCATTTCAACAATGTGAAAGTTTGTAAAAATAGTCTTATTGATATGAATGTAGATGGAGATGAAGGAGAGAGAGAGAGAGAGGAGACAGACAGACAGACAGACAGATGGAAAGAGTGTGTGGGGTTGTGGGTGAGATGGAAGAAAGGTATGTAGACAGAGAAAAACTGTTAGAGGGTTAGTAAATATTTGCACAATATATATGTGTGTGTATATTAGTGTGTATATTATAATTAATATATACCTGTATGTTTATAATATTAAGAAAGTATGTTATTTTTTTTTTCAGTATTTTTCTATGTTAGTGCACATTAATATGCACATGCACATATATATATATATATATATATATATATATGTATACACATATATTTGTGTGCATATGAGGGAGTGTATATGTGTGTCTATGGGAAGAGAGTTGCAGTAAGTATATAATACACATGCATTGATATATGTATGGATATATCAACGTGTATGTGTGTGTGTGTGTCTGTGTGGAGGGAGTTGAAGAAGGGGTGTTTGTTTGTAATGAGAGTGCAGTTAACTTATGGTGCAGTTGCAATGCAAAGTTGCAACACTTTGTGCAAATCAACCCAACGAAGTTATGTCTATGCTACAAGTTGCAGTATCTGTGATGCATCTTCTATCGACAACACTTTGTCACAGCATCCCCGCCCGTCCAGCATCTCCATCCCTCCCTCTCCTTTTCACTATCTCCCTCTCCTTTTCACTCTTAGCAGCCTCTGGTACGCTTCTTGCCAAAAATGATTCGGATGCTGGTAGTGGTGGCACTGGTGGTGGTGGAGAAAGTGGAGGTGATGGTGATGATGATAATAGAAGAGTTACTGTGATGATGGTGATGGTGGTGGTGGTGGTGGTGGTGGTGGTGGTGGTGGTGGTGGTGGTGTTGGGGTTGGCACAGTGGTATCGACAATAGTGGTGGTGGTGGTGGTAGTGGAGGTGATGGTGATGATAATAGAAGGGTTACTGTGATGATGGTGGTGGTGTTGGCACAGTGGTATCAACAATAGTGGGGTGGTGGTGGTAGTGGAGGTGATGGTGATGATAATAGAAGGGTTACTGTGATGATGGTGGTGGTGGTGGTGGTGGTGTTGGCACAGTGGTATCAACAATAGTGGTGGTGGTGGTGGTGGTAGTGGAGAAAGTGATGGTGATGATAATAGAAGAGTTACTGTGATGATGGTGGTGATGGTGGTGGTGGTGGTGTTGGTGTTGGCACAGTGGTATCGACAATAGTGGTGGTGGTGGTGGTGGTGGTAGTGGAGGTGATGGTGATGATAATAGAAGAGTTACTGTGATGATGATGGTGGTGGTGGTGGTGGTGGTGTTGGCACAGTGGTATTAATGGTATCGACAATAGTGGTGGTGGTGGTGGTGGTGGTGGTTTCCTTACTTTCAGTTAATACTGGGACAAAGAAAAGAGAGAAAAGTAGTTTGTGCTGTAGTTGTTAAGTGTAGTTGTTGCTGCTGAAATAACAACTTGGTGACTGGGGCAGTAGTTGTGACATTGTTCTTTCTATTGTTGACTATAGTGATGATGATGATGATGATGATGATGATGATGATGTTGGCGGCAACAGTAGGCATAAGAGACAGCAGTGAATGGAGGTGAGTCAGTGGCTGTTATGATGTGGTGGAATGGAATGGAACGGAAGAAGAATGGAAGGAGAATTGGATGCCCTACAATGGCAGGACCCAATGACTGGCAGCGTTGTAAGCCATTCCTGCGAACAACTTCACTAAACTCCTTTATCCACTGGACAAGCACCATCGCCATCGGTCCGTCACCCCCCCCCATCCCCCACCTCCACCCCTATATACACACCTCTGGAAGTTTCCTTTAGAATCTATCTTGGTGGAGTGTATTGCGGAATGGGGGGGTGTAATGTGAAAGAGGGTGTATGGAGGGGGTCTGTATTGTTTCAATTTACACAACCACTGCCATTACCACCACCACCACACCACCACCACCATCATCACTACCACCACTATCAGCTTCGCAACAATCATCACCATCATCATCATCATCAACTCCACCACCAAAAACCACCATCACCACCACCGCCACCATCATTATCACCTTTACAACCATTGTCACCACCAACAACAACACCAACACCACCACTAACACCACCACTAACACCACCACTAACACCACCACTAACACCACCACTACAACCTCCACCACCACAATAACCACTGCCACCACCATCACCACCATCATCATCACCATCATCACCACCACTATCTTCACTGCCACCACTTTTGCTCATCTTCTGCAAGTGGGGTGGCTACACAACTCTTACACTCCACCCCCTCCTTTCAGTTTTGATACAGAAAACATACACATACACACACACACACACGTACACATATATAAATAGCCATGTTGTTTGAGGTTTCAATTCTCACCCTAAACTCAGTAAATCACCACCACCATCACAGTAGTTTCTCCATCCCTCACTTCCTCCCTCTCACCATCCCCACCAATCATTCCTCACCCACTGACCCCTTCCTCCTCTCATCCCCTTACACCTACGCCACACACCCCACCTGTTTCCCTCCCAATCTTGTTTCTTTCATTCTACTCTCACCCTTCTATATTTATATATATATATATATATAACAACATAATAAATACCCACATCCAAAACCTCACCCTTCAACTGTACCCCTCCCCTCCTCCCCATCTCACTCCATGCATTGCTCATATACTTCCCCTCCCACCGTCTGTCTTTCTACTCAGCCTGGGCCTCTCCCTCTCTCCCCTTCACACAGAAACTTCTCCTCCTACTGCTCCCCTAACACTCACTATACAAAGTGAAAGTGAAACTACACCCCTTCCTCCCTTGGTCATCAAAAGTACCACTGGATTTCTGTCAACAACGGCCAACTATTATAGTCAATGTTATGCCAACATCACTAATATACTGTCACCTAAGCATTAATGTCACCACCAATACTACAACCCAAACAATAATGTCACCATCAATACTATCACCCAAAGGTTAATATCACCACTAATAGGCTACCACCAAAACATTAACGTCACCACTAATATTAATGCAAGCACTAATACTACCACCCAAACATTAATGTCACCATTAATATACTAGCACTCAAGCAGTAGTGTCACTATTAATACTACCACCCAAACAATATCACCACTAATAGACAGCATCCAAACATTAACGTCACCATTAATACTACCACAAAAACAATATCAACACTAATACTACCACTGAAACATTAGTGTCACCATTAATTTACTGGCACCTATACCACCACTTGTAGTACTTCTCTCCCACCCATCCTCACATTTTTCTCACACTTTCTTCTTAATCTTGTTGTTGCTGTTAATAATCTATGAACGCCACTCCTCCATTAAGCAAATCCCTTCCATGACTCTCACCATTGCTTCCTCTCCCAACCCATCCCACCCTCACCTCCACTCCATCCCCACCCAAACTGTTTAGCAAAGGGAGCGTGTGGGTGATGGAGGGAGAGCAAAGAATTAAGATGATAGTTCTCTGTATACATTATGGCTGGCCAAAGATAACAGAGGTAGTGGTGGTGGTGGTGGTGGTGGTGGTGGTGATGGTGGTGGTAGTGGTGATGGTTGTGGTGGTGGTGGCGGCGGCGATAGCGGCGGTGATAGCGGCGGTAGTGGTGGTGGTGGTGGTGGTGGTGGTGGTGGTGGTGGTGGTAGTGGTGATGGTTGTGGTGGTGGTGGCAGCGGTGATAGCGGTGGTAGTGGTGGTGGTGGTGGTGGTTGTGGTGGTGGATGAGATGGATGGTGGTGTGGATGTTGATGATACTGATGATTGTGGTAGTATTGGTGGTAATAGTAGTGGTGATAGTGCCCTGGTGGTGGTGGTGTTGTTCCGGTGCTAGTGTAATGCTGGATTGTGACTGTTAGTTATTAAGGGTGGCAATAATAATAAGAATAATAATAATAATAGTAATAATAATAAGAATAATGATGATAATAATAATAATAATAATAATAATAATAATAATAGTAATAATAATAATAAGGATAATAATAATAATAAGGATAATAATAATAATAATAATGATAATAATAATAATAAGGATAATAATAATAATAATAATAGTAATAATGATAATAATAATAATAATAATAGTAATAATAATAGTAATAATAATAATAATAAGGATAATAATAATAATAATAATAATAATAATAATAATAGTAATAATAATAATAATAAGGATAATAATAATAATTATAATAATAATGATGATGATAATAATAATAATAGTAATAATAAAAATAATAATGATGATGATGATAATAATAATAGTAATAATAATAATTCCTTTTATTAGCCACAAGGGCATAGATGAGGGGGACATCACAAGAACAGAGAACAATTTGTGGTGGGGTGGAGGGGTGGTGGTGGTGGTTATGATATTGGTTGGAAGGTTAGGGTTAGGATATGTGAAGGGTGTTGAAGAAAGAAGACAGAAAAGCAGGGTTGGCGGGTAGGTTTGGGGTGCCAAGTAGAAGATTAGGGAGAGAGAGAGAGAGAGAGAGAGCCGATGGAGGGGTGAAGGGGAGGAAGGAGGTGAACTCTACCTATTCTCCCCACCACCACCGCCACCCCTTCGTTACCAAACCCGCTTCCACCAGCATCCCCCCCCCGGCTCCACCACCACCACCACCACCACCACTCACCACCCTGCTGCTTGGCGTGTGTCACCTGAATCATTTCTCTGTCATTGAATAATTTGACGAGGAGGAGGAAGGAGGAAGAGAAAGAAGAAGGGGAGAGCAGAGTGAGTCATATCGAGGGAGGAGGAAGAGGAGGAGGAGGAGGGGGAATTAGAACCGTGGCAATGGTTGGTGGTGGTGGCGGTGGTTGTGGCGGCGAAGGTGTCGGGCTGTTCGTGTACAACGTAATAAATACAGTGACAAAGGCGACAATAATGTAATGCGACGGTGGTGGTGGTCGTGGTGGGAGGCTATGGTAGCGATGATGCTGGTGATGATGATGCTGGCGACGACGAGGACGAAGATGGAGGGATTTTTTTTATGATGGTGGCGCTGGAGATGGAAGCGATAGTGACGCTGGTTATAAATGTTCATTCATTAGTTACGATATGGTCCAATATAGTTAGGGTGACGCTGGCGGAGCCGGTGCCGCCGGTGCCGCTGGTTATGACTATTATGTAGAGGGGACATTAGTTATGATAAGGCGGTGGCGGTGGTGGTGGTGGTGGTGCCAGTTGATAAAACAACGATGCCACCACCACCACCACCACCATCACCACCCCGAAGCAGAGGGAAGTGGGGGTGAGGATGGATCGATGGATCAGGCTGGGTGGGGGTGGTGTTTAAAAGTAAGGATCCTGTTGACAATGACACTGAGAGCAAGGTAGAGTGGGTGGTTTTGGCGGTGGTGGTGGTGGGTGAAGAAGCGTGGAGGAAGGGTTAGTCGTGACGGGGGGGGGGCTGTTGGGGAGATGGGCCGGGGGGGAGGCAATAGCAAGGAGTTTGTAGTCTTCTCAAGAGATTTATCTGATGATCCACACACACACACACACACACACATTCCTTATCTCATGCAACAGACACACACACACACACACAAACAACAAAAACACAAAGACACACACACAAACATACATCCACAGAAATGAAGATGGTAGGTGGAAGCCGGTGGGGGTGGGGGAGGGAAACCTCTGTTTTTCTTAATTTTTCCTTCAACACCACCGTCACCACCACAACACATACCAGCACACCACCACCATCGCATCCACCCACACAGTGCTTCACCCCTCATCCCCCCCCCACTACATGCCCAGACATTCCTGGACAATAACTAACTCAATTGATCGATATAGTAAGGGGGGGTGAGCAGGCGGGGGTGGGCTGGCGGGGGGGTACAAGCGATGGAAAAGGGTGATGGGGTGGTGGTGGTAACGGTGGTGGTGGAGGTAGATGGTGGGTGGAGATGAAGATATGGGCTAATGAAACATCTAACATGATTAATTACAAATTAGCAACAATGACAAAACCCCCACCCTACACCCCACTCCGCCAACACTGGTGGTGAGGATGGGGGTGGTTGTTATTAGAAATACTATAACCTCCGCCAGTTACACTCCCGTCCACACCCTAGTACACTCAACCACAACCCATACTTTAACCACCACCACCAACAACAACAACAACAGCAGCAACAACTGCCGATACCCCTATTGCCATCAGTTCCACCCCATAATCAACCTCCACCACTAACCCCCATCACCACCACTACCTCCACTGCTACCAACAAGACCATCACCAATCACCACCAATACCACCACTGTTACTGATACAATCCTTATCACCACATGTAGCACCTTCACCACCACCACCACCACCACCACCGTAACCACTACCACTGTAACCACTACCACCAGCACTACCACAACCACCACCACCCTCCACTACCACTACCACCACCACCGTAACCACTACCACCAGCACTACCACAACCACATTCACCTGCACCACCACCACCCTCCACTACCACTACCACCACCACCGTAACCACTACCACCAGCACTACCACAACCACATTCACCTGCACCACCACCACCCTCCACTACCACTACCATCACCACCATCGCCGCCAGTGATGAAATGCAGAAATATCTTGCAGCATTCCTTTGCAGTGGTTGACATGGAAGTTGTGGTGGTGGCGGTGGTGTGAGGGAATTGTTTGAGGTTCCACAAGAATGATTTTAATGGCTTCACAAGTGACTGCAGGGGTAGGCATTTTTGGGTGCACCGCCACCTCCACCACCACCCCGCCACCACCCACACACACACACCCTACATTGTAGTTGCTAAGCCAGCTTGAATGGAGGAGAGACATTCCAATGAGCAGCTACTCCACTCTATTCTTGCCCCCACCGACCCTTTTCTAGCAGCCAACCCTGTCCCTAACACACACACACACACAGACAAGGCCTAGAGATGTTTTATATCAGAGAAAGATGGTGACAAATAGGAGACAGAAAAGAGAGAGGGAGAGAGAGAGAAGACAGATGGCATGGAATGGAAGGTGATGGAGGCAGAGGAACTTCAAACACTTGTGCAGTAATTGAAACAGCCACTAGACACACATAGACGCACGGACGCGCGTGCGCACGCGGAGGCTGCATTCCATTGGCATGTCATGTTGATTAGGATATCTCCAGCACATCAGGTCCTTCACATGCTGAGCAAATTCAACAGGGGCAGACAGGCAGGCAGGCAGGCAAACACAGACAGACAGACAGACAAAATAAATAGAGGGAGACAGAGATATAGAATATTGTCTAGATGGATGAGTGTGTGTGTGTGTGTGTGTGTGTGTGTGTGTGTAAAAGGCAGAGGAGTGGCTGTGTGATAAGATATTTGCTTCTCAACCACATGGTTCCAAGTTCAGTCCCGCTGCGTGGCTGCGTGGACAAGTGTCTTTTATTATAGCCTCTGACTGACCGAAGTCTCCTGTGAGGATTTCGTAGACAGAAACTGAAAGAAGCCCGCCATATATATATGTATATGTGTGGGTGTGTAAAAGGTGTAGGAGCGGCTGTGTTGTAAGAAACTAGCTTCCCAACCACATGGTTCCAAGTTCAGTTCCTCTGTTCAGTCCCTTGGGCAAGTTCTCAGGCTGACCTTGTGAATGGTTTTGGTAGATGGAAACTGAAGGAAGCCTATAGTATATAATCTATGCTGTAAGGCATTATTTTTCAAATATGCCAGCTAAGTCGAAAGACGCCTGTTGCTTTTGTCCTGTTATTATTATTATTATTGTTTTTTGTATTTATATTCGTATTACTTTTCGATTTTTGTATTTATATTCGTGTGGCATCGTCCGTTTTTCTGTCCCTGTTTCATATACATTCGATCCTTTTTCCAAGAAATCTAATGCTCGTAGCTTAGTTTTTCCTGGGGGCTGGCCAGATCAGAGCAATCTCAAGATTAATCAGCCGAAATTGCAAGGATGATCCGGTTCTTGACTGAAGATTAGAGGCTTTTTTGTATCGTCTATTTGAATGTTTCGCGTTCTGGTCACATTTTGTATTTTTAAATATATTTTTTATACATATATATATGTATATAGTGTGTGTGTGTGTGTGTGTGTAAAAGGCAGAGGAGTGGTAAGATATTTGCTTCCCAGCCACATGGTTCTGGGTTCAGTCCTTCTATTCACTCCCTTGAGCAAGTTTCTTCTGTCATAGTCTCAGACTGACCAAAGCCTTGGAAATGGATTTGGTAGACAGAAAGTGAAACGTGTATATGTGTACTTGAGTGTATGTCTGTATGTGTATTTGTGTGTATGCTTATATGAGTATGTACATATGTATGAATATGAGTGTGTTTGAGTGTGTGTGTGTGTGTGTGTGTGTGTGTATACGTGTGTATGTATGTGAGTGTGTTTGAGTGTGTGTGTGTATACGTGTGTATGTATGTGTGCGTGTTTGAGTGTGTGTGTGTGTGTATACGTGTGTATGTATGTGAGTGTGTTTGAGTGTGTGTGTATACGTGTGTATGTATGTGTGTGTGTGAGTGTGTGTGTGTGTATACGTGTGTATGTATGTGTGTGTGTGTGTGCATTGTTGTTGTTCTTGCTATTTATTTTATCAAGCCAATCGCATGGAGGAATGGTGCTTATCACCATTTTCATCCGAAATGGACACAAACACTATTCCCCCATGTGATCAGCTCGAAGAATTGTTAGGATATTAAGATATTTTTCTTAACGTGAAATCAATGGTAGCCTTAATACACAAATAAAGATATGTGTGTGTGTATATAACAGCTGTTACAAATACACAGAAATAACAGTTGTGTTCATTCCATATTCTTGTGTTATAAATTACTTTAGCATAAATTCTGCATAAACTAAAAGAGTTCCACATGCATATCTAGTAAAAAGAGTAATCTTCCTGCATAATAGCATATGATAACCAATAACTGTATAGGAGCTTTGAAATGCATGTTATAAACGTATTACCCATATATATATATACTAGCAGTATCGCCCGGCGTTGCTTGGGTTTGTAAGGGAAATAACTATATAAGCATTTTTAGAGAGTTATAGCCAAAAAATAGCAAAAAATGCATTAAAAATGGAAAAAAAATGATGGTAATTTTTTTTTTAAATCGTTGACTTATCGTAGACATTTTTAGAGAGTTACTTCCCTTATATAATAGCGAAAAATTGCATTAAAATGGAAAAAAATTATGGTAAATTTTTTTTTTAAATCGTAGACTCATCATACACGCGCGCTAATACCCAGAAGGGCTCGATATGAATCACGACTATAAGATACCCGGTTTTGGTTAAACTGCACCGCAAAATGTGGGAGTAGTTAGGAATCTAAATCATAGGAGACAGACACTCACACAACTTCACTTTTATATATATATATATATATATATATATATATATATATATGATGATATATATATATATATATGATGATATATATATATATATATATATATAGGCACAGGTGTGGCTGAGTGGTAAGAAGCTTGCTTCCCAACCACATGGTTCTGGGTTCGGTCCCAATGTGTGGTACCTTGAGCAAATATCTACTACTATAGCCCCTGGTCAACCAAAGCCTTATGAGATGATTTGGTAAACAGAAACTGAAAAGAAGCCCATCATATATATATATATATATCAAAACTAGTTCTAAAATCTCTTGAAGAGATGATCTTCGTAGTTTTATTAGCAAGTAATGTTTGTAGCCACTTCAACATGGCTGTTCCAATCGAGTGGAATTTACTGCGATTTTTTTAACCCTGAGAGGACATCTCCTCTAGCTGGTTAATGCAGAAAATTCCATTCCAATGGAAACTGCATTCATCTTTTAGAGAGATTTTAGAACTAGCTTTTTAGCTTGTTGCAAGATCAGCAACTGTGTGTTGTTTGAAATTATATATATTGCGAGCAGAAGTGAGCTACTGCCATTTCTAGCAGACAAGATATCCAGTACTGAAGAGAGGCAGAAATAGCCCCAAATCAGACTGGTCTGCTGGTCCCATCACTAGAAGGTGGTAAGGGTTCGCTCCCCTGCTGGCAATATATTGGATGTAGCTGTGCATCATTAACCAACTAAAGCAGATGTCCTCTTCATCATCATCATCATCATCATCATTTAGCGTCCGCTTTCCATGCTAGCATGGGTTGAACGGTGCAACTGGGGTCTGGGAAGCCAGAAGGCTGCATCAGGCCCAGTCTGATCTGGCAGTGTTTCTATGGCTGGATGCCCTTCCTAACGCCAACCACTCTGTGAGTGTAGTGGGTGCTTTTTACGTGCCACCTGCACAGGTGCCAGACGGAGCTGGCTAATGGCCATGGACGGAAGGTGCTTTTTCGTGCCACCAGCACGGGGGCCAGGCGAGGCTGGCGACAGCCACGAACGGATGGTGCTACGTGCCAAAAAAATTGCAGTAGAGTCCATCCGAATGGAACAGCCATGAACATTGTTTGTTATATATATATATATATACACCCTATTGTAAGGTGTATAAGGAACCCATTTTTGTCAAAAGTTAGGTTAAAAAAATAATCCCCCAAAATTAAGGGGTTCCTTATACACGTCAAAATATGGTGTGCATATATATATATATATATATATATATATATATGTACACACACACATGTATATATTTGTGTGTTTGTTTGTTTGTGTCTATGTTGTCCCTGCTGCCATCGATTGACAATTGATGTTGGTAGGTTTATGTCCCCATAACTTAGCAGTTCAACAAAAGAGACTGATAGAATAAGTACGAGGCTTACAAAGACTAAGTTGATTCTTTGACTAAAAAAACCCTTTAAGGTGGTGCTCCAGCATGGCATAGTCAAATGAATGAAACAAGTAAAAGAATGAAAGAATGAAAAATTATATACATTGTTGTGCTGGTGTTTTGTGACTCCCTACCACCACCACCACTCATTGGTGGGTGGCCCTGGGTAGATCCAGTGGAAGGGACCAAAACACCTCCAGAACTGCTTCAGCATCTGATGAGATATCAAGTCTTGCATTTGAAGACAGAGTACAGCAGAGTACAACAGACAGAGTACAGCAAATAGAATACAGCAGACAGAGTACAGAAGACAGTACGGCAGATTGAGTGCAACAGAGTACAGTGGGCAAAGTATAGCAGGTAGAGTACAGGGCGGCGAGCTGGCAGAATCGTTAGCACGCCGGGCGAAATGCGTAGCCGTATTTCGTCTGCCGTTACATTCTGAGTTCAAATTCCGCCGAGGTTGACTTTGCCTTTCATCCTTTCGGGGTCGATAAATTAAGTACCAGTTACGCACTGGGGGTCGATGTAATCGACTTAATCCGTTTGTCTGTCCTTGTTTGTCCCCTCTATGTTTAGCCCCTTGTGGGTAGTAAAGAAATAAGGTAGAGTACAGCAAATAGAGTGTAGCAAATAGAGTACAGAAGTACCCTCAGCCCACAAGCACTTACCCTAAAATATGGGGCAGGGGGAGGCAATATCTGACTGTCATCATCATCATAAGTGAGAAAGACACTGAAACCTCACATTAATGATTTTTCATTGAGGGCTCAAATCCACAAGTTTAAGGAATGGGTTCGGGGGGAGGGGGGAGTTAGTTAATTAAAACAACCTCAGCATAATGACTCTTACTGTATTTTATCACACATGCACACACCCTACCCCGAGGGAGAAGAGGCAGAGCAGGCCTTGGTCTGTTTTGAACTCAAACTGCAAAGAGCCAGAACAACCCCCTTCAAGGTATTCTGTCCAACAGAACAACCCCCTACAAGGTATTCTGACTCTAATGAGTTGGCCAATTCAACAGCCATGAGATCTCAAATTAATCATAATTAAAATTAAAACGAAAAGAAAAAAAACAATGATGTACTCCTCTATAATTTATTACTCTCAAGAAATTTATCAGTGATTGCCTTTAATTAGTTGTGTCTAATTATTGCCACTCAACTGTTGCTAGGCAACCAACATTATCAGGCATGGCCACTGTCCATTTAAATCCACTCCCACCACAACTCTGTGTACATTGCTGATAAACCAATTACAGAACAAGCTAATCAGCAAATAGCGATACATTACTTCAACCTGCTAGAAATAGCAGCTAAATCTTCTTTTAATTCCATCCCATTGGCATGGCTGTGTGGTAAGATGCTTGCTTTACAGTTACAGGGTTCTGAGTTCAGTCACACTGCATGGCACCTTGGGCAAGTGTTTTCTACAATAGTTTTGCATCAACTAAAGCCTTGTGAACGGATTTGGTAGACGGAAACTGAAAGAAACCTATCATCATGTGTGTGTGTATGTATATACATACACACATATATATCATATACATAGGAAGGGTACCCTGCTGTAAAAATCCTGCCAAAATAATCACAGAAGTTTGGTGCAGGCTTCAGCCTAGCCGGCTTTTGTGAAACTGTCCCACCCATGCTAGCATGGAAGGTGGATGTTAAACGATGATGATGATGATGATGATAACATATATATATGTATGTGTGTGTATATATACACACACACATACACTGTTTGTTTGTACACTGAGTGCTAATTTCACAAAATAAAATTAATAACAAGTTAGGTTCTTTTATAAATATGTACACACACACACACACACACACACACACACACACTCACACACTTGTGTTTGCTGTGTGTGGGAGAGTTATCATTACAAGGGTATAGAATGATAATACACTCAACATCAGGGAAGAAAATATTAACACTTCAAGGGAAGACATGGAATGGGAGAGAGTGTCTAGTTGCAACGAATGGTAGTTCTATGATTAAAAATAATCTTTGGTGAAATAGTTTTCATATTTGCCAAGAAGTGTGGTGGAAGGAGGAGCTGTGCCCATGACCTTTGCATGTCCCCCAAGATTGGTGAAGTTGATGCCATAAATATTCTGTTTAAATTGTTATGGGTCAACAACTATAGGACGGTCATGAAGTGGGAGAAGAATATTCCAGAGGGTTAAAGTTTGTGGAGAGGAAGGACTGAATTTAGTGTACCTTAATGGAAGGATTGCAGGGACAGTGGGGGGCTAATGTGACAAGTGGGTTGAGGGTACCTGAGTTGCTGAGGCACAACATCAACCAGCTCTGAGCAACAGGGGCAGGACCATGCTAGCAGCATTACAGTTACCCAGGCAAACCAGTACCCTGGTTTATTTATAGACAGCAAACCGCAGCATACGTAATTCAGAATTGGGTCCGTAGTCCCTTTAGTGCCCAGAGTACCCTGGCCCTAAGATGGCACTGAACAGAGGCTGTTACAGTAAGGCTAAGTAAAAGTGAAAGAGTAAGAATAATAAAGAGGAGTAAAATAATGCAGAGAGTACTCGGGTTGCAAATTCAGAGGAGCAGAAACAGCAGAGGTGAAAGTGAAAGTACAGTAATGGCCATGCAAAGTTTTGGTGAATTAAGCTTTGTTATTCTTTGTTTGTTTTTACTTACTCTTTTACTCTTTTACTTGTTTCAGTCATTTGACTGCGGCCATGCTGGAGCACCGCCTTTAGTCGAGCAAATCGAGCCCGGGACTTATTCTTTGTAAGCCCAGTACTTATTCTATCAGTCTCTTTTGCCGAACCACTAGGTGACGGGGACGTAAACACACCAGCATCGGTTGTCAAGCAATGCTAGGGGGACAAACACAGACACACAAACATATACATACACATACATACATATATATATATACATATATACGACAGGCTTCTTTCAGTTTCCGTCAACCAAATCCACTCACAAGGCATTGGTCGGCCCGAGGCTATAGCAGAAGACACTTGCCCAAGATGCCACGCAGTGGGACTGAACCCAGAACCATGTGGTTGGTAGGCAAGCTACTTACCACACAGCCACTCCTGCGCCTATGACCTTGTTGACTTTTTTCTTCCAGATACCATTAATAACGATTTGTGTGTGAAAGCAGTACTACCACAGATATAAGGGCAGCAGTGTAATACAGGGGACATAGTTATGAAGTGAAGGTACACAGCTAAGTGATTTGGGTGTCCAACTCATGATCGTAAGGTTGTAAGTTCAATTCCCAGTGACACATGGTGTTCTTGAGCAAGACACTTCATTTCACGGCAAATATGAGTTTTGTGTGCACAGTAATCCTTCACCATATCACACTTCACCTATCGCGCACCCAGTACATTGCCATTCACCTATCGCACCCTCAGTACATCATGGATTTTTCTGGCTAATATATGTAAATTTATATCACGGACCCCTCAGTATATCCGGTTTTCAGCAGCCAATAGGGATTTATATTTTTTTAGATTTCAATTATCTCTGTGGGAAGTCAAGGGATTACTGCGATAGTCAAGGGATTACTGTAATTCAAAGGGCTGGCCTTGTCACATTCTGTGTCATGCTGAATCTCCTTCAGGGTAAATGTGTCTTGCACATTAATTTAACAAGCAGGCTGTTCCATTGATTGGATCAATTGGATCCCTTGTTGTCATAATCCATGGAATGTTACTCAGTTGTGACTTCCATACCTTAATTAATATTCTTTTATTTGTTTCAGTCATTTGACTGTGGCCATGCTGGAGCACCACCTTTAGTCGAACAAATCGACCCCAAGACTTATTGTTTGTAAGCCTAGTACTTATTCTATCAGTCTATTTTGCCAAACTGCTAAGTTACGGGGACATAGACACACCACCATCGGATGTCAAGCGATGGTGTGGGGGACAAACACAGACACACAAACACACCACACACACACACACATATATATATATATATATATATATATATATATATACATATATATATACAACGGGCTTCTTTTAGTTTCCGTCTACCAAATCCACTCACAAGGCATTGGTTGGCCCGGAGCTATAGGAGAAGACAACTTGCCCAAGATGCCACGCAGTGGGACTGAACCCAGAACCATGTGGTTGGTAGGCAAGCTACTTACCACACAGCCACTCCTGCGCCTATGACCTTGTTGACTTTTTTCTTCCAGATACCATTAATAATGATTTGTGTGTGAAAGCAGTACTACCACAGATATAAGGGCAGCAGTGTAATACAGGGGACATAGTTATGAAGTGAAGGTACACAGCTAAGTGATTTGGGTGTCCAACTCATGATCGTAAGGTTGTAAGTTCAATTCCCAGTGACACATGGTGTTCTTGAGCAAGACACTTCATTTCACGGCAAATATGAGTTTTGTGTGCACAGTAATCCTTCACCATATCACACTTCACCTATCGTGCACCCAGTACATTGCCATTCACCTATCGCACCCTCAGTACATCATGGATTTTTCTGGCTAATATATGTAAATTTATATCACGGACCCCTCAGTATATCCGGTTTTCAGCAGCCAATAGGGATTTATATTTTTTTAGATTTCAATTATCTCTGTGGGAAGTTTTGGAAGATTTCAATTATCTCTGCGATAGTCAAGGGATTACTGTAATTCAAAGGGGTGGCCTTGTCACATTCTGTGTCATGCTGAATCTCCTTCAGGGTAAATGTACCTGTGTAGTACTCAGCCACTTGAACATTAATTTAACAAGCAGGCTGTTATTGGATCAATTGGATCCCTTGTTGTCATAATCCATGGAATGTTACTCAGTTGTGACTTCCATACAGTCAACAAATACCCAAAACCTGAATTAATATTCTTTTATTTGTTTCAGTCATTTGACTGTGGCCATGCTGGAGCACCACCTTTAGTCGAACAAATCGACCCCAGGACTTATTGTTTGTAAGCCTAGTACTTATTCTATTGGTCTATTTTGCCAAACTGCTAAGTTACGGGGACATAGACACACCACCATCGATGTCAAGCGATGGTGTGGGGGACAAACACAGACACACAAACACACCACACACACACACATATATATATATATATATATATATATATATATATATATATATATACATATATATATACAACGGGCTTCTTTTAGTTTCCGTCTACCAGATCCACTCAGAAGGCTTTGGTCAGCCCAAGGCTATAGTAGAAGACACTTGCCCAAGGTGCCACGCAGTGGGACTGAACCCAGAACCATGTGGTTCAGAAGCAAGCTACTTACCACACAGCCACTCCTGCACCTAATATTTTACTTTAAAGTAAAACTTAGTTCTTGAGTCAGAGAAATTTACCTTTTGTAGATATTCTAAAGGTTTTAGTTGTGAGTTATTCATTGAGTAAAATGGTTAGGGTTGTAAATGGTATGTGTGGGGATTCTGCTTTGATTCTGCTGAAGAAAACTAGGTTGTTCTTAGAAGATGTCTTCAAATTCTTAGTCCATAAAAACAACATGTCTGGGACGAGGTGTTTAGACTGTGTGCAGAGGGCGTCCCATGAATGAAGGGTTGGTGGGATCTGTGTAGGAGTACATGTGGTTAGAAATATGAGAGAGAAAGTTTGTTGGTGCAGAGATGAAAGAATGTAAGAGGAACGGTTGAATTCTAGGATAAAAGACTGAGATGGAGAGTGTATCTCTGCAATGGAACCGTCTGATGAGAAACTTTCAATGCCAGAGACTGAGAGACGAGTAGGACTCCCTCTTAAACCAGAACAGTTGTACAATCTCATTAAGAGTTCCATTAGTGAAAACGAAGCCAAAGAATGAAGAACTAAGAAGAAATGTGTGAACTAGTGAGGGTGACAGAGTGATGCAGGGGTAAAGCAAAAAACGGATTGGGTTATGGAAGGTGGGGAAAACCTGAAAGAGCTGTGAAGGGAGTGGGAGCGAAAATGGGTTGAGTGGTATTGGCCCTATGAAATTTAGTATTAAGAAAACAGTACCGAAGGACCAGATAATAAATTGTGGCAAGAATAAAGCTCCTTTTTCTAGAGATTCTATGCTGAAAAAGTGTAAGGGGGGTTTGGTAGGAATGGGGGAGGGTGAAATACGACCAGTTATTTGTGGGTTTATCAAGTCACATGAATAGATATTAAGGGAAAGAAAAGAGCAGGGAGTGCATGAGGGGTATACTGCAGGGTTTGTTGTAGTTTAACCCTTAGTTAATCCTGATCATGGAGGTATATGATCAAAGACATTCCAGCTATGACCTTCTCGCCTTTTCTATCTGTATTTCTCTCACTCTACACACACATGCAGATAGATAGGCAGACAGACACACAGATAGACAGACGGATGGACAAATAGGATAGACAGACAGACAGACAGATAGATAGTGAGACAGCCGGACGGATGGGCAGGCAGACAGACAGATAGGTGTGTGTGTGTGTGTGTGTTCTATTCTTCTTTTGACTTTTTCAGTCATTGGGGCACCATGTTGAAGGGTTTACTGGATCAAATTGACAAACAGAAAGATGTGTGCATGTATGCACATACACACATACATGGACATATACACGTGTACATATAAATGTATGTGTGTGTACATATATGTGTGAATGCATTTATGCATATAAATATACATATATGTATATATATATTACTGAAACGAGTAAAATAATAAACGAATTATATGAAACAGCATTGTTGAAGGTGTCCTTTTCTTTTTAAAGACAGTCAGGAGTGATTTTGAGGGATATTTAGTTGCTATTTCTTGTAGGCTGATCACCCATGTAGATATCCCCCTCAACTGACTCAGAATACAGAAGAAGCTTCCCTCCTGGTGATTGTCCAGAGTAAAATAACAAACATGTTTTGTTAGTATTTAATAAACAGATCAGATAGACTTTTCAAAACAATGCACAACGGTAAGTGCGGAGAGAAGACGGTGCTTTTCGAGTATTTTGATATATAAAACCTTCCAGCAACCATTTTCTTATATTTTGGTTTCAACAACGGAAGGAAGTCTGCTGTTTTGGAATGATTTGAGGAATTTTAAAGTCTGTGTGTTATTTTAGAGGAAAGGAAATAGAAATAGTGGTGGTGGTGGTGGTGGTGGTGGTGTGGTTGGTGTTGTGGTTATTGCTGCTGTTGTTGTTGTGTTGTTGTTGCTGCTGCTGCTGATGATGATGATGATGATGATGACAGATATGTTGATGTAATCTTGTTCAAGGAGGTATTAGTAATATAATACTAAAAAGATAAGTGGTGGTGGTGATGATGATGATAATGATGATGATGATTATGATGTTGGTGGTAGTGGTGATGATGATCATGATGGTGGTAGTGGTGAAGGTGGTGGTGGTGATGATGATGATGATGAAAGTGATAATGGTAGTGGTGGTGGTGAGGATGATGATGATGATGATTACAAGTGATGGTAGTGGTGATGATGATGATGAAAGTGATAATGGTGGTAGAGGCAGTGGTGGTGGTAGTGGCGGTAGTGGTGGTGGTGGTGGTGATGATAATGATGATTGTTATGGTGATGATGATGATGGAGGTGGAGGTGGCAAGGAGGAGGATGATGATGTGAAGACCACAAGGAGGTGGAGATGGAGGAGGAGGACGACGACAATGATGATGACGATGACGCACAAGACATGCTTTTATGGCCGCACTGCCTCCATGCCATTGACATGCTTAATCATTTGTTCTGGCGGTCGGGAGAAGTCTCATTTCAAATCCATCAAAAACCTTCGACCCAACCAGCATTTTGATGGAGCGCAGAACAGTTGTGTAACAGAGAACATGATTAGACTAAACACCATATATTGCAGGACGATAACTAGCTGTTACCATGTGTGTGTGTGTGCGTGTGTGTGTGTGTGTATGTGTGTGTGTGCGTGTATCTGTGTGTGTGTATTTGTTATTCAGCTGTTGTCACTCGGCAATATTTTATCCCCAACAGATCCCCAACATCCATTCTGATAATCTTCCAAATGTGTCAAATATCCAATATGTCTTCCCATGTGACATAGGGACCACTGCAATGGTTGTGGCATTCTGTGATGTGTGCCTTCGGTATTATAGAGAGGGACTAAGGTGGTGGTGAGCTGGCAGAATCGTTAGCGCACCAGGCAAAATGCTTAGCGGTATTTCACCTGTCACTACGTTCTGAGTTCAAATTCCATCAAGGTCGACTTTGCCTTTCATCCTTTTGGGGGGTCGATTAAATAAGTACCAGTTACACACTGGGGTCGATGTAATCGACTTAATACCTATGTCTGTCCTTGTCTGTCCCCTCTGTGTTTAGCCCCTCGTGGGTAATAAAGAAATAGGTATTTCACCTGTCACTACATTCTGAGTTCAAATTCCATCAAGGTCGACTTTGCCTTTCATCCTTTTGGGGGGTTTGATTAAATAAGTACCAGTTATGCACTGGGGTTGATGTAATCGACTTAATCTCCTCCCCCACGCTGCCCTTGTGGCAAAAATTTGAAATCATTATAGATAGAGAGTTATCTCCCTTGCTGGATGCTGTTAACAGTGCTTGGCAGGAAGTGGTGGGGGTGGATATAAATGGCTGTCTCCTGGGCTGCAGGGGATGAGGAGTCTCCGCCGTGATGTCCCCCACGCTACAGCAGAACGGATGTTGATACGTAGCGTTCATAGTGGTGTCCCTTCCTCTACGGATGATATTACACAGATCACAGTCATATAGGGCATTACTCATTGATGTGAAGTCGTTCCTACCAGATAAAGGAGACAGATGTTATCATTCCCATTTACATAACACGCAGGACATCACTCATACATCCTGTTCCACTGAAAAATTACCAGCATTCGTCTAGAACCCTCATGCTAAATAGATATCACCATTTTCAAGATCCTCTCTTTGCAAAAACACATCCTCAATAATGTAGACCAGTGGTTCTCAACCATTTTTTTTATTCTTATCTAGGGGCCCTTTTGACTACTGCTTCATTCTCTGATCCACTCCAACCTCTGATCCACCAACTTACTATGTCCTCTCGCTGCATGTTTACTGATACTATAATGGCATCTTCCTTGCTGCTAACTGGTCTTGTGAAGGCACATGGCTTAGTGGTTAGGGTATTTGGATCACAATTGAAAGGTTGTGAGTTCAATTCCTGACAACATCTTGTCTTTTTGAGCAAGACACATTATTTTTCATTGGACCCAATTCACACAGCTGATAAAAAGGAGTTGTAACTGTAATTCACAAGGGGACAGCCTTGTCACAGTCAGTATCCCATGCTGAATCTCTCTAGGAATTACATCAAGGTACATGTACCCATGGAGTACTCAGCCACTTGCATGTTAATTTCCCAAGCAGGCTGTTCTGTTGATCAAATCAACCAGAACACCTGTCATTGTAAGCGAGAGAATGTCAGTAACTGGTCTTGCATCAGCCCCACTCAAGCACTTCTAACTCATTTGTCCCTCCCCATCTTGATACCCCTATTCTATCTACCCCTTCCAGACCCTCACAAAGCACTAACACCCAGTCCTTCCTCCACTGAATGTTAGTCCTCTGGAATTCCTTCCTTGTCCTTTGTTTTTTTGGCAATCATCAACTTCAAGGGAAATATAAGCCACCTCAATATCAAAGGGGCCTACAAAGGACATGGGTACAGCCCTTTTTTGTAGACAAAACTCCACAAAAAACAATTGAGGATCACTAGGAAGGAATGTAAAGTACTTACTCACTGCATAACTCCAAGTTTCTACCCAGAAAGCAAGACAGACAACCAAGCATTTTGTGGTACTTCAACCTGCTAGAAATAGCAGCTAAGTTTCCTACAAATTAAATTTTACTAATTTTAAAAGATGAAGGCTACTCAGTGCATTCCAACTACATTGTGTCCTCTCTGTGAAACATGAGGGATGATCATGGCTGGAATGCCTTTGATGATAAATCTGTTCAATATGAACTGATCTGGAACTAAACATTAACAACTTAATACAAGGCATAAAGCAAATAGAGAGAGAGGGTGAGAGACAGAGAGAGAGAGAGAGAGAGGGGAAGAGACAGAGACAGACAGAGAGAGGAGGAGACAGAGAGAGAACTGATATCAATGGAAGATGATAAGTGATTGATCTTTCTATTGATTACTGTTATGGAAGTGATAACCCTTTTTAATTTCGTTAATATATGATCTGCCTCATAAAAGTGTATGGCCTTGTGGGGGTGGCGGTAGTGAAGGTGCATGGCTCAGTGGTCAGGGCTATTTGGCTCACAATCGTTAAATCATGAGGTCAATTCTCGGTGGTGCATCCTGCCCTTGAGCAAGACACTTTATTTCTCGTTGGATCCAGTTCACTCACCTGGCAAAAAGTGATTTGTACCTGTAATTTCAAAGGGGCCAGCCTTGTCACATTCTGTGTCAGGCTGAATCTCCCTGAGAACTGCGTTAATCCTTTAGCATTCAGATTTTATTCTGTCAAAAGTAAGGCTTGTTTATATTATTTTGAATTAATCATGGATTATCTCAAAGCTTTCAGATTTTGATGAGGCAACTTAGATTTTTACTATGATATTCTTTTACTTGTTTCAGTCAATTGACTGTGGCCATGCTTGAGCACCACCTTTAGTCAAACAAATCAACCCCAGGACTTATTCTTTGTAAGCCTAGTACTTATTCTATCAGTCTCTTTGGCCAAAACGCTAAGTGATGGGGACATAAACACACCAACATCGGTTATCAAGTGATAGTGGGGAAAGACACACAAATACATAGACGCCAGTGCCTCCTAACATACTCCCATGCCAGTAGCACATAAAAAGCACCATCCGAATGTGGTCAATGCCTGTGCCCCATGACCGGCTTCCTGTGCCAGTGGCATGTAAAAAGCACCCACTACACTCTTGGAGTGGTTGGCATCAGGATGGGCATTCGGCTGTAGAAACCTTGCCAGATCAGATTGGAGTGTGGTGCAGCCTTCAGCATTTGGAAAAAGATAAAGATGGCGTTTGAATGTTTACACTACATGTTTACACTAAATACTATGCTGACCTTTATGCCAGGAAATATGGTAAAACATGCAAAATAAGGGGACATGGAATTTATAGCTAAAAATAGCAGGTCACTTTATATACCAAGATGATTTTGGAAAGCCAAAAATTCCATGGGAAATGCTACAGGATTTGGGAAGATAGAGATGATCTTTGAATATTTAACTCTTTAGCATTTAAACCAGCCAAATCCGGCCAAAATATTCTCCATTTTATGCAAAAAGTGGTCAGATTGGGCCTCTCACACCAACCCTATACTGTCATTCTAAAAATTAACAGTTACGTCATCAAAATCTGAAAGCTACAAGAATAATGCATTATTAATTAAAAACATGTAAATAAATAAACATTACTTTCGACAGAATAAGGAGAACGCTAAAGAGTTAGGGGCAGGAGTGGCTGTGTGGTAAGTAGCTTGCTAACCAACCACATGGTTCTGGGTTCAGTCCCACTGCGTGGCATCTTGAACAAGCGTCTTCTGCTATAGCCCCGGGCCAACCAATGCCTTGTGAGTGGATTTGGTAGACGGAAACTGAAAGAAGCCTGTTGTATATATGTATATATATATATGTATGTATGTGTCTGTGTGTCTGTGTTTGTCCCCCTAGCATTGCTTGACAACAGATGCTGGTGTGTTTACGTCCCCGTCACTTAGCGGTTCGGCAAAAGAGAACGATAGAATAAGTACTGGGCTTACAAAGAATAAGTCCCGGGGTCGAGTTGTTTGACTAAAGGCGGTGCTCCAGCATGGCCGCAGTCAAATGACTGAAACAAGTAAAAGAGAGTAAAAGAGAAAGAGTTAAGCTACATATTTTCACAATATATGATAACACTGATTTGGATGCTGGGAAATACAGTAAAACAAACAAACTTAGATGGCATTTTTATCACCAAAACAATCAGGTCAACTTCTACACCAAGACAACTTTAGAAGATGAAAAAATTCCATGTGAAATGCACCAGAATTTGGAAAGACATGGATAAGGTTTGAATGTTTACACTACATGTTTTCTCTATATATATGTTTCTTTACTACCCACAAGGGGCTAAACACAGAGGGGACAAACAAGGACAGACAAAGGGATTAAGTCGATTACATCGAGCCCAGTGCGAAAATGGTACTTTATTTATCGACCCCGAAAGGATGGAAGGCAAAGTCAACCTCGGCGGAATTTGAACTCAGAACGTAACGACAGACGAAATACCGCAAAGCATTTCGCCCGGCGTGCTAACGATTCCGCCAGCTCATATAACATGGATATGTATGCCAGGGAATACAGTATGGAACTAAGTGCTGGTACAGCTGTCTCTCTCTCCCTTCCAATATCACACCCCCAATGTTCCACTGTGCGAAGGGATGGGCATCAACGGCTACTTGTGACTGCATCAGCACCGAAAACAATTGGAAACTAGGTCAAACTCACTTGTGAGCGCACAGCTAGAGTTATCTTCTAATTTGGAGTGAGACTCCAGAAGCCTTGAAACATTGCTGAATCTCTCTCTCTCTCTCCTCTCCATCACTTCAGAATTGGTTTAATATTCTCTCTCTCTCTCCTCTCCATCACTCTCTCTCTCTCTAACTGTAGCAATATTTATCATTGCCGTTTCTCTACAGTAATTAACATTTATTCCATTCAGGTGTAACTTGGCTCACAGTTGAGGACACTGGCAAAAACATCAGCCAACCTTTCTGAATTATTGAAACAGTAGTGGAGTGTGAGGGGAAGCGAGAGTGAAAGCCTGGGTGGTTCTTAGAATGCTAAGTACACAGGGTTCACACAGTGGAATGAATTTTCCGCTTGGTCGGAGAGAGAGAGGGAGAGAAAGAGAGAGAGAGAGAGGAGATGCTTACTGGTGGCTTTGGATAAATAGATTAGGTGTGACTGTGGAGGTGGTGGTGGTGGTGATGATTATGATAGTGAATAGGAAAGGAGAAAGGGAGGGGGTAATAGGTGTTAGTGGGGTGGGGTGGGGGTGGGGTGAGGAAATGGTCAATGTGAGGAGAAAATTGAAAAACAGAAAAATCAGCAGATTTGACAAAAAAAGGGGGAAGGAATGACACAAAGACAGGAAAATATCATACACATGAAGAGATAAATATAGACTTACACACTCACTCATACACACACACACACAGATGTGCGTGAGTGTTTGTACACACACACACACACACACACACACACATATCAATATAGAAACAGTTACACACACACACACACACATAACCTCAATAGAGTTTCCAATTTTTTTGCTGATTATTATTATTATTACAGAGATGTACTTGCATAGCAAGTGACTTGATCTGAGTTCGTGTGCTGAAACAAAAGCAATTGCAGTATGGAAGGTGTTTATAAGCCATTTAAAAACACACAAAAAAACATTAGATTCACTTCAACATTTAAATCTAATTTGTTAAAATATTTTTGTGGCTTTGAAACCACAACCTGTTCACTGACAAAATTCCATGCTGCATCTAAAGAAGTAACACTTAGTTCATGATATATATGCATGCATGCATGCATGTATGTATGTATGCATGCATGCATTGGCTGTGTGATAAGTAGCTTGCTAACCAACCACATGGTTCTGGGTTCAGTCCCACTGCGTGGCATCTTGGGCAAGTGTCTTCTGCTATAGCCCCGGGCCGACCAATGCCTTGTGAGTGGATTTGGTAGAGGGAAACTGAAAGAAGCCTGTCGTATATATGTATATATATGTATGTGTGTGTGTTTGTGTGTCTGTGTTTGTCTCCCTAGCATTGCTTGACAACCGATGCTGGTGTGTTTACGTCCCCGTCACTTAGCGGTTCGGCAAAAAGGGACCGATAGAATAAGTACTAGGCTTACAAAGAATAAACCCAGGGTCGATTTGCGCGACTAAAGGCGGTGCTCCAGCATGGCCGCAGTCAAATGACTGAAACAAGTAAAAGAGTAAAGAGTAAAGAGTATGTATGTATGTATGTATGCATGCATGGATGTATGTATGTATGTATGTATGTATCGATGGATGGATGGATGGATTGATGTATGGATGGATGTATGGATGGATGCATGCATGCATGTATGTGCATAAACATATGTGTACATGTGTATGCATGGGTGCATGCTTATACACATGTATGTACATATGTATGCAGATGATTGTGATCTTGTAGCGCACACAGAGATCGATATGCAACACATTTTGAATGCATTCTCTGATGCTTGCACTGCCTTAGGATTGACAGTCAGTCTCAAGAAAACTGTTGTCACGCATCAACCTGCCCCTGGTAAGCAGCATAGTGTACCAAATATCTATGTGTATGGTAAACAACTTGGTGTAGTCAATCAGTTTGTCTACCTGGGAAGCACTATTAATAGATATAGCAATTTGGATGATGAAATTCCATATAGAATTAGGAAAGCAAGTGTTGCTTTCGGAAGGCTAGAAAGGTACCTCTGGAGTCAGCGAGACATATGTAAGAAAACAAAGATAAAGGTGTACAAGGCTTGTGTACTCCCTTCTCTTCTCTATGCCTGCGAGACCTGGGTCACATATCGATACCACTTTAAACAACTGGAACGTTTCCATCAGATGTGTCTCAGACGGATCTATGGCATCAGTGATCTTGAGATATTGGAAAGCTCTCGGTGTGAAAGAAAAGAAGCTCTTGTGCTGAATCAAAGGCTCAGATGGAGTGGTATAAAGACGAGGTATAAAGACATGCTGAAGGTTTCCTTGAGAGATGCTAGCTTCTCTCCTGACACATGGGAGGGCATAGCTATTGATTGTAGCAGGTAAAGAAGGATTGTGCATGAGGGGACAGCTACTTTTGAGAAATCTCGAGTTGTGCATGAAAAAGTAAGGAGGAAGGATGTCAGGAAGACCCTGCCTCAGTAAAGCTGGACTCAAAAGTCATCTTTGTAGTCATAATAATAATAATAATAATAATCCTTTCTACTAAAGGCACAAGGCCTGAAATTTGTGGGGAGGGGACTTATCAATTATATTGACCCCCACTACATAACATACAAACATACATATTTGCATATAGGCATGCACACATTTAAATGCTAAGAGAATCTAACAGTTTTTGTGTGTTTTTAAATGGCTTACAAACACCTTCCATGCTGCAACTGTTGTTGTTGTTATTGTTATTATTATTATTATCATTATCATTATCATTATTATTAGGGCAGCGAGCTGGCAGAATTGTTAGCATGCCAGGTGAAATGCTTAGCAGGATTTCATCTGCTGCTACATTCTGAGTTCAAATTCTGGCAAGGTTGACTTTACCTGTAATCCTTTTAGGGTCGATAAAATAAGTACCAGTGATACACTGTGGCCGAAGTAATTGACTAATCCCTTATGCCAAATTTCAGGCCTTGTGCCTACAGTAGAAAGGATCATCATCATCATCATCACCACCACCACCGCCACCACTGCCACCGCCACCACCACCACCACCATCTTCATCATCATCATTATTATTAAAGTAGTAAGCTGGCAGAATTGTTAGCACACTGAGTGAAATGCTAACTGGTATTTCGTCTACTGCTACGTTCTGAGTTCAAATTCTGCTGAGGTCGAGTTTGCCTTTCATCCTTTTGGAAGGGTCAATGAAATAAGTACCAGTTATGTACTCGGGTCGATATAACCAACTAGTCCCCTCCCCATAAATTTCAAGCCTTGTGCCTTTAGTTGAAAGGATTATTATTATTATTAGTAGTAGTAGTAGTAGTAGTAGTAGTAGTAGTAGTTGTAGTAGTAGTGGTGGTGGTGGTGTGGTGGTGGTGATGGTGGTGGTGGTAGTAGTAGTAGTAGTTGCTGCAGCAGCAGCAGTACTACTACTACTACTACTACTGTGGAAAACTAGTAAGCGGCATTTTGTCTGACTTTATGTTCTCAGTTTCGACTTTGCCATTCATCCTTTTGGGGGGTTGATAAATTAAGCACCAGTGAAACACTGGGGTTGGTGTAATCAACTTAACTCCTTTCCCAAAATTTCAGCCCTTGTGCCTTTATAGGAAGGATTACTATTATCATTACTGTTATCATTACTATTATTTAATCTGTATGTTTGTTTATGATTTTAATCTGTATGTTTGTTATAATCACTTGCCAAGACACACCCAGCATCCTAGGGTGAGTATTATTATTATTATTATTATTATAATTATTATAATTATTATTATATACTTTTAATCTGTAAGTTTGTTACAGTCACTTGCCAAGACACACCCAGCATCCTAGGGCGATTATTATTATTATTATTATTATTACTACCAGTCCAACACCTTTCAGGTGTTGAAATCCAGACCGCCATCCCAACCGTTACAACTTTGTAAATCCTCGTATCTCTTTCATCAGAATTTCCTTTTATCTCTGCGTTTATCTTTGATTTTCCTAAACACAAGGTTATCGGATTACACCTGAAAGATACAGTGGAAGCCCCTCAATGGATGTTTGAGGGAATTCGTGTACAGGGAAGTGAGCTGTGAATAAGATGAGTAGCAAAATAAGTGATAAGCCCTGACCAGGTAACAAGTGCTGAAGACAACAGGTTACTTTTAACGAGGCTCCAATGAACAGATGACAGGGGTCATTGGGAATATATCTGGAAGCCATCTACTCGCAATACCAGAGGGCGCACACTCTCCTACCCTGATGTAATCTCCAGGGATACAGGCATCCAGCAACAGGACCTCCGTAATGCTATGATGGACCGTGAAGTCTGGCGTAACATAGTAAATTCCATTGTCTCGACCACGGTCGAACAATGATGAATGATGATGATGATGGGAATATATTAACTTGGGAACCAATCCAAACCATGCCTTCAAAATAAAACAGATGCTAATTTAACCGTTTCACATCCAGATTATTCTCTCAAATCTAATACATATTTATTCATATGCTTTAGAGTTCGTCTTGGATTATCTCATAATCTCACAGCTTTGAGATTTCAATGATGTAACTGTTTCATTCTTTTATCCTTTTGCTTGTTTCAGTCATTTGACTGCGGCCATGCTGGAGCACTGCCTTGAAGGGTTGTACTCAAATAAATTGGCCCCCCCAAGACTTATTGTTTGTAAGCCTAGTACTTATTCCATCAGTCTCTTTTGCCGAACTGCTATGTTATGGGGATGTAAATACACCAACACCAGTTGTCAAGTGGAGAGGTGGGAGGACAAACACAGACATAAAGACACACACACACACACACATATATATATATACACACACATTTATGTATATACACATATACATGCATATATATGTATGCATATATATATATATATATATATATATAGGTGAAGGCAGGGTTGTGTGGTAAGAAGCTAGCTTTCCAAGCACATGGTTCTGGGTTCAGTCCCACTGCGTGGCACCTTGGGCAAGTATCTTCTACTATAGCCTCAGGCCGACCAAAGCTTTGCGAGTGGATTTGGTAGATGGAAACTGAAAGAAGCCCCTTGTATATATATATATATGGTAAATGAAAGATGGAATATACAAGAAAGATGTGATATTCGAGAATTTATTATTAATCACGACAATTGTTGTGACTAAAGGTGGTGCTCCAGCATGGCCACAGTCAAATGACTGGAACAAATAAAAGAATAAAAAGAATACGATGAGCTTCTTTCAGTTTCTATCAACTAAGTCGAGGGAATGATAGAAGACACTTGCTTACAGTGCCATTCAGTAGGACTGAACCTGGAACCATGTGCTTAGGAAGCAAGCTTCCTTACCACAGAACCATGACATTGTAGGATAGGTGTGAGGGGCTGGATCTGGCCAGTTTGAACAAAAAGGAGGCAGAATACTTGGGTCAGATACAACCTGCTTAAATGCTAAAGGGTTAAAAAAATTCAACAACAATCTTGAATTAGTCTAGAAGAAAGTCCCCACAAGGTTGTTTGGCCAGCTAGAAATAACAGCTAAATTTTCTTCGGATCACATTTCTGCTGTTTTAAAACAAGGACACAGCACAATGTAATCCAAGAACACAATGCATTGCCTAGTCCAGGAATCGAAACCACAATCTTACAGTTATGAGTCGAACAGCCTGACCTCTAAGCCATGCACCTCCACAACTTGCAAAAATGACAGACGGTGTTCTCAATATAAAGTAGGATTTCACAAGGAATATAGTTAAACCACAGGCAAGCCCCTACAGGGTGAGAGGACCATCAATTAGCGCAACAGGGAAATAAATTCTTTTCAGTGCTTGGAAGTCTCCATACACTAGCATAGCCAGAATGTGTGCTGCCCGGTGTTAAGTTATGGGGACATAAACAAACTAACACTGGTTGCCAAGTTGTTGACACAAAGCATACACATACATACAACACACATGCATAACAAACACACACACACACACACAAAAGACATGTTGGGCTTCGACACATTTCCTCTCTACCAAACTCACTCACAAGGAATTATAAGGTTGTCCCAAAAGTTCGTAGAAAGTCTTGGAAAATAATGGTATTTATTTTGAGGAATAATTTTTGTTGTTTTTGTTAGTACTTGGCGAGTAAAAATTCAATTTTCGCAAGTGTTTACGAACTTTTGGGACAACCTAATAGTTGGCCCAGAGCAATAGTAAAATAAAAGACACTTGGCAGTGAGTGGAATTGAACCTAAAACCATGTGGTTGGGAAGTGAACTCATTAACTGCATTGCCACGCCTGCACTTATAAATAAGCGATTGATCTAGAATGCAACTAAGTGTATCAGGTGAAAGCAGCAGCAGCAGAAATGAGAACAAAGAATTAGAACTAGGACAAACCCAGAACAAAAGATGAACCCATTGTGTCAAAGAGGGGTGGAGGGGTATTTTCCATTGTAACCGAGTGGACAAACACAACAGTAAAACTGCGCAAACAATAGCCGAAGATGAAAAACTGATGACCAACCATGTCCGTGTAAAAGGGCTGCCAGCTGCGAGCGTTAGAACAGGATCAAATATTAGCCAACATGTCGTGGGGTATCCAAAGACAACATGGTGTGAAAAATGTTGCAAGCAGTTGCTGTTAATTCCAGCTGTTGAGCCAATGTACTCTGTAGCTTGGGAGTCTGTTTACACATGCACGCACACATGCACACATGCACACACACACACACCACACACACGGGCGCGCGCGCATTGGGGTGGGGGGTGAAGGTGTAAAGGTGAGGCGGGGGTGAGTTGGGTAGCACAGATGTAGAGATGTCTGTTTTAGAAATGATACATGAAGTTTACAGAGAAACCTACAGGGAGGAATATGAGAGCAGGAGAAGGTGAGTGAAGACTCACAGTTCCTAATTTGGCCAGGTAGGGGTAAAAGGTTTGGAGAGAGAGAGAGAGAGAGAGAGAGAGAGAGAGAGAGACGTCTGATAATGGGCTGAAAGCTACAGGAAATGACAGACTTTTTAACTGATAATACAAGTATTACAGTACAAATAAACATTTACATTTTCTAATGTACACACACACACATATACATAGACACACACACATATACAATGTGCACACACACAATGGGTACATACATGCACACACACATGTGCACATACACATGCAGGTACATGCATGAACACAAACACATACACATGCATGCAAACACCACACATGCCCACATGCACACACGGACATGCAGACATATGTATACACACACACACACACACAGAGGCATGCACACACACACACACACACAGAGGCATGCACACACACACACACATACACAGAGGCATGCACACACACACACATACACACACACAGAGGCATGCACACACACACACACACATACACAGAGGCATGCACACACACACACACACACACACACACAGAGGCATGCACACACACACACACACACCACAGAGGCATGCACACACACACACACACACAGAGAGAGGCATGCACACACACACACACACACACACAGAGGCATGCACACACACCACACACACACACACACAGAGGCATGCACACACACACACATACATATAGTAGTGTATCCAAACAAACAAAAATTAATATTTAATTCCTCGATAATTGTGGTAAAAAAAACTCATTATCGTAATTAGTAATTTTATCTGAAATAATGGTGATTTAAATTTCAAAAATATCTCCTGCTTATTTTCGTAGGGCCTGGGCAAGTAAGGGTTCATATGAACTCTTCACTCACTGTTATGGGAAAAGGATTCACAACAACAGCTCAGATAATGTGTATTAAATGTAGGGCAAGGATCAACGGTGACACGTTAGCGCGCCGGGCGAAATGCTTAGCGGTATTTCGTCTGTCGTTACGTTCTGAGTTCAAATTCCACCAGGGTCGACTTTGCCTTTCATCCTCTCGGGGTCGATAAATAAAGTACCAGTTACGCGCTGGGGTCGATGTAATCGACTTAATACCTATGTCTGTCCTTGTTTGTCCCCTCTGTGTTTAGCCCCTTGTGGGTAATAAAGAAATAGGTATTTCGTCTGTCGTTACGTTCTGAGTTCAAATTCCGCCGGGGTCGACTTTGCCTTTCATCCTTTCGGGGTCGATAAATTAAGTACCAGTTACGCAGTGGGGTTGATGTAATCGACTTAATACCTATGACTGTCCTTGTTTGTCCCCTCTGTGTTTAGCCCCTTGTGGGTAATAAAGAAATAGGTATATCTGTCGTCTGTCGTTACGTTCTGAGTTCAAATTCCGCCGGGGTCGACTTTGCCTTTCATCCTTTCGGGGTCGATAAATTAAGTACCAGTTACGCAGTGGGGTTGATGTAATCGACTTAATACCTATGACTGTCCTTGTTTGTCCCCTCTGTGTTTAGCCCCTTGTGGGTAATAAAGAAATAGGTATTTCGTCTGTCGTTACGTTCTGAGTTCAAATTCCGCCGGGGTCGACTTTGCTTTATCCTTTCGGGGTCGATAAATTAAGTACCAGTTACGCAGTGGGGTTGATGTAATCGACTAATACCTATGACTGTCTTGTTTGTCCCCTCTGTGTTTAGCCCCTGTGGGTAATAAAGAAATAGGTATTTCGTCTGTCGTTACGTTCTTAGTTCAAATTCCACCGGGGTCGACTTTGCCTTTCATCCTCTCGGGGTCGATAAATAAAGTACCAGTTACGCGCTGGGGTCGATGTAATCGACTTAATACCTATGTCTGTCCTTGTTTGTCCCCTCTGTGTTTAGCCCCTTGTGGGTAATAAAGAAATAGGTGACATTAAAAGGAGATTTAGGGAATAACAAAGACTTCTCCCCTTTCTTCTAATCCTTTAGGGTGTCACAAGTTCAAAGCTGAACGTTCACAGCAGTTCTCGTTGCTGAACATATGGCTGTTGATGAAGAATCTGTTGGAGAATTGCAGAAGCCATAAACTGGCACTCGGTTGGCTGTGACAATGAAGGTGCCAGCTGATCCAATCAAGTGAACAGCTTGCTCCTGAGACTAACATGCAAGCAGCTGAGCGCTCCACAGACATGTGCACTCTTAGCATCATTGTCAGGGAGATTCAGCCAACAGGGAACGTGACATGGCTGGCCCTCTTTGAATTACATTTTTGCCAGCTGAGTAGACTGGAGCAATAAAGTAAAACAAAGTGTCTTGCTCAAGGACACAAGGCACTGCCAGGAATCGAACTCACAACCTTACAATCATGAGCCAAATACCCAGGTACTCCAAGGGTTATGACAACCCTTTGATCGGCTCAAAGGAACAGCCTGCATATGAATTTAATGTACAAGTGGCTGAGTACTCCACAGACACACATACCCTTAATGTAGTTCTCAAGGAGAGTCAGCATGATATAAAATGTAACAAGGCTGGCCCCTTTGGAATTACAGGTACAATTCATTTTTGCCAGCTGAGTGGACTGGAGCAATAAAGTGAAATAAAGTGTCTTGCTCAAGGACACAATGCACTGCCAGGAATTGAACTCACTACGTTATGATTGTGAGCAGAATATTCTGGAACTTTATCAGTTACAACAACCAGGGTTCCAGCTGATCTATTCAACAGAACATCCTGCTTGTGAAATTAACAGGCAAGTGGCTGAGTACCCCACAGACATGCATACCCTTGATGTAGTTCTCAGGAAGATTCAGCATGATACAGAATGTGACAAGGCAGGCCCCTTTTGAATTACTGGTACAATGCATTTCTGCTAGCTGAGGGGACTGGAGCAATGTGGAATAATGTGTCTTGCTCAAGGACACAATGCAATGCCAGGAATTGAACTGACGACCTTACAATCGTGAGCCAATTACCCTAACCACTAGGCCACACATCACAAAAACTTGCAAGAACTGACTTTTGTCCTAGCGCATAACTGGTATTTATTTTACAAACCCTGAAAGGATGAAGGGCAAAGTCAATCTCAGCAGAATTTGAATTCAGAATGTAAGGATGGACAAAATGCTTCACAGCATTTTGTCGTGCACCTGAGCACTGTATACAACAAACATTATCTTTATATATAAAAGTGAGGTTGTGTGCTGTCTGTCTCCTACAATTTAGATTCCTAACTACTCCCACATTTTGCGGTGCAGTTTAACCAAAACCGGGTATCTTATAGTTGTGATTCATATCGAGCCCTTCTGGGTATTAGCGCACGTCTACCATGAGTCTACGATTTTAAAAATAATTTACCATCAATTTTTCCCATTTTTAACGCATTTTTGGCATATATAAGGGAAATAAGGGAAGTAACTCTCTAAAAATTTATTATTAAATCTCAGAACGTAAAAAGCTACAGTAACACCCCTCCCCCACTTTGTGGTTAGCCATATTGAGATGGCTATTATACTTTACATCTCTAAAAATGCTTATATAGTTATTTCCCTTACAAACCCGAGCAACGCCGGGCGATACTGCTAGTTATTAATATTATTAAATTCCACGGAGGTCAACTTTGCCTTTCATCTTTTTGGGGTCGTTAAAATAAGTACCTGCTAAGCAAGCACTTGGGTCAACTTAATCGATTAGCTTGAAGGTGGTGAGCTGGCAGAATCGTTAGCACGCCAGGCAAAATGTTTAGCAACATCCAATCTGTTTAGACCAGGGGTTCTGACCACGTTTTATCTATGGACCCCTTTGATTACTATTTTATTCTGGTGGACCCCTTTTGCCGTTCGATGTTTACCAGAAACTACTTTAAAAATTCCTATTTCGGTTTCAGCACGTCCCAACTTGTGTAAGTTGAATTATGCAAAATGTTAGAGAAAGAAACCTCGTTGTTTCTTGCAATGCACACCAATAGAAACATCTAAAGCAAAGTTTCTTCAGGAGCCCTTAAAATACTACTGGGGATCCCAAATTTATCATTTTGTTACATGGACCCTCAGGGGTCATTTGAACTCCATTTTCGAATCATTGGTCTAGACATTCTGAGTTCAAATGTCATCAGGGTCGACTTTGCTTTCCATCTTTTTGGGGGTCAATAAATTAAGTACCAGTGAAACACTGGGGTCGATGTAATCGAGTAGCCCCCTCCCCTAAAATTTCAGGCTTTGTACCTTTAGTAGAAAGGATTATCATTATTGTTGTTGTTGTATGTTTTTGCAAGCATTCAAGGGTGAAATAGTTTACTTGTTGAAGAGGTTATTTTTGCAGCTGGATTCACTTCCGAATTCTAACCATTCAACCATGAAGAAGCAGAGAAGCGAACCTTTTCTCTTATTTCTTTCT